>NW_020525063.1:322500-326460 GCF_003368295.1 Carassius auratus | reverse complement strand
GTCTTTAATCTAGATTTAAACTGCAAGAGTGTGTCTGCCTCCCGAACAATGTTAGGTAGGTTATTCCAGAGTTTAGGCGCCAAATAGGAAAAGGATCTGCCGCCCGCAGTTGATTTTGATATTCTAGGTATTATCAAATTGCCTGAGTTTTGAGAACGTAGCGGACGTAGAGGAGTATAATGTAAAAGGAGCTCATTCAAATACTGAGGTGCTAAACCATTCAGGGCTTTATAAGTAATAAGCAATATTTTAAAATCTATACGATGTTTGATAGGGAGCCAGTGCAGTGTGGACAGGACCGGGCTAATATGGTCATACTTCCTGGTTCTAGTAAGAACTCTTGCTGCTGCATTTTGGACTAGCTGTAGTTTGTTTACCAAGCGTGCAGAACAACCACCCAATAAAGCATTACAGTAGTCTAACCTTGAAGTCATAAATGCATGGATTAACATTTCTGCATTTGACATTGAGAGCATAGGCCGTAATTTAGATATATTTTTGAGATGGAAAAATGCAGTTTTACAAATGCTAGAAACGTGGCTTTCTAAGGAAAGATTGCGATCAAGTAGCACACCTAGGTTCCTAACTGATGACGAAGAATTGACAGAGCAACCATCAAGTCTTAGACAGTGTTCTAGGTTATTACAAGCAGAGTTTTTAGGCCCTATGATTAACACCTCTGTTTTTTCTGAATTTAGCAGTAAGAAATTACTCGTCATCCAATTTTTTATATCGACTATGCATTCCATTAGTTTTTCAAATTGGTGTGTTTCACTGAGCCGCGAAGAATTATAGAGCTGAGTATCATCAGCATAACAGTGAAAGCTAACACCATGTTTCCTGATGATATCTCCCAAGGGTAACATATAAAGCGTGAAGAGTAGCGGCCCTAGAACTGAGCCTTGAGGTACTCCATACTGCACTTGTGATCGATATGATACATCTTCATTCACTGCTACGAACTGATGGCGGTCATATAAGTACGATTTAAACCATGCTAATGCACTTCCACTGATGCCAACAAAGTTTTCAAGTCTATGCAAAAGAATGTTGTGGTCAATTGTGTCAAACGCAGCACTAAGATCCAATAAAACTAATAGAGAGATACACCCACGATCAGATGATAAGAGCAGATCATTTGTAACTCTAAGGAGAGCAGTCTCAGTACTATGATACGGTCTAAATCCTGACTGGAAATCCTCACATATACCATTTTTCTCTAAGAAGGAATATAATTGTGAGGATACCACCTTTTCTAGTATCTTGGACAGGAAAGGGAGATTCGAGATTGGTCTATAATTAACTAGTTCTCTGGGGTCAAGTTGTGGCTTTTTTATGAGAGGCTTAATAACAGCCAGTTTGAAGGTTTTGGGGACATGTCCTAATAACAATGAGGAATTAATAATAGTCAGAAGAGGACCTATGACTTCTGGAAGCACCTCTTTTAAGAGCTTAGATGGTATAGGGTCTAACATAGCCTACATGTTGTTGGTTTAGATGATTTAACAAGTTTATACAATTCTTCCTCTCCTATAGTAGAGAATGAGTGGAACTGTTCCTCAGGGGGTCTATAGTGCACTGTCTGATGCGAAACTGTAGCTGACGGCTGAATGGTTGCAATTTTATCTCTAATAGTATCGATTTTAGAAGTAAAGTAGTTCATAAAGTCATTACTGCTGTGGTGTTGGGAAATGTCAACACTTGTTGAGGCTTTATTTTTCGTTAATTTAGCCACTGTATTGAATAAATACCTGGGGTTATGTTTGTTTTCTTCTAAAAGAGAAGAAAAGTAATCAGATCTAGCAGTTTTTAATGCTTTTCGGTAGGATATGCTACTTTCCCGCCAAGCAATACGAAATACCTCTAGTTTTGTTTTGCTCCAGCTGCGCTCCATTTTTCGGGCTGCTCTCTTTAGGGTGCGAGTATGCTCATTATACCATGGTGTCAAACTGTTTTCCTTAACCTTTCTTAAGCGTAAAGGAGCAACTGTATTTAAAGTGCTAGAAAAGAGAGAGTCCATAGTTAGAATGTCACTTTCACTTTTCACTTTCACACAGTCAGATCATCTACAGACACACACACACACACACACAGTCAGATCATCTACATACAGTCAGATCATCTACAGACACAGAGCAGCTACACACACACACACACACACACACACAGACAGATCACCTACAGACACACACGTATCAACTACAGACACAGATCAGCTACAGACACACACACACACACAGTCAGATCATCTACACGCACACAACAACATTGTGACCAGTTGACTGTAAATGATCTCTTCTATGTTCTTAATACCTCAGTATCTGCAGACACACACACACACACACACACACACACACACACGATCTCTTCTATGTTCTTAATACCTCAGTATCTGCAGACAAACATACACACACACACACAATCTCTTCTATGTTCTTAATACCTCAGTCTCTGCAGACACACATACACACACACACACACACACACACACACACACGATCTCTTCTATGTTCTTAATACCTCAGTATCTGCAGACACACACACACACACACACACACACACACACACACACGATCTCTTCTATGTTCTTAATACCTCAGTATCTGCAGACAAACATACACACACACACACACACACAATCTCTTCTATGTTCTTAATACCTCAGTATCTACAGACACACACACACACACACACTTCTATGTTCTTAATACCTCAGTATCTGCAGCTGACAGTTTGGACTCTTCAGTCCATCAGAAATAATCTTTACACCAGAGTCCTGCAGGTCATTGTTCCTCAGATCCAGCTCTCTCAGGACACAGTTTGAGGATTGTAGAGCTGAAGACAATCTCTCACAACACTGAGCAGTGAGATTACAGAGAGCAAGACTGAAAGAGACAAGAACACACACACACAGTCAGATCATCTACAGACACACATATATCATCTAGAAACACACACACACACACAAACACCAACAGTCAGATCATCTACAGTCACACACATATCATAGACACACACACACACACACACACACACACACACACAGTCAGATCATCTACAGACACACACATATCATCTACAGACACACACGTACACACACACACACACACACACACACACACACACAAACACCAACAGTCAGATCATCTACAGTCACACACATATCATCTACACACACACACACACACACACACAGTCAGATCATCTACAGACACACACATATCATCTACAGACACACACACACACACACACACACACACATTGTGACCAGTTGACTGTAAATGATCTCTTCTATGTTCTTAGTACCTCAGTATCTGCAGACACACACACACACACACACTTCTATGTTCTTAGTACCTCAGTATCTGCAGACACACACACACACACACACTTCTATGTTCTTAATACCTCAGTATCTGCAGACACACACACACACACACACACACACACACACACACACACACTTCTATGTTCTTAATACCTCAGTATCTGCAGCTGACAGTTTGGACTCTTCAGTCCATCAGAAATAATCTTTACACCAGAGTCCTGCAGGTCATTGTTCGTCAGATCCAGCTCTCTCAGGACACAGTTTGAGGATTGTAGAGCTGAAGACAATCTCTCACAACACTGACCAGTGAGATTACAGAGAGCAAGACTGAAAGAGACAAGAACACACACCAACAGTCAGATCATCTACACACACACACACACACACACACACACACACAGTCAGATCATCTACAGAGACACACATATCATCTAGACACACACAAACACACACACAAACACCAACAGTCAGATCATCTTCAGACACACACATATCATCTACAGACACACACACACACACACACACATTGTGACCAGTTGACTGTAATGCCGCGTTTCCACCGCAGGAACTTTACCCAGGAACTAGGGACTTTGGCCTGGTACTTGGTGTGTTTCCACCGCAGGAACCAGGAA
>NW_020525063.1:270000-317500 GCF_003368295.1 Carassius auratus | reverse complement strand
GACTCTTTTCTCTTATATTTCTATTTGAGCCAATGCAGACGATCAGGACGAGATCCTGATGGAAATATAAAGAAGTCTTACACTCCAACAGTCTTTTGGAAACAGGGTTTTTTAACCACACAAACAGCACTTCAGCTCGACTGAACAAAGTGTTCATAGAAAGCAGTTCTTACAGGAGACTGAATAAATGAATCTGCTCCAGACCTGATTGTGAAGCAGAACCTGATTGGCTACAGAGAGAACGTGCTACGATTGGTCAGCGGAGTGTGGCTGTTATCTGATTGGCTTGAGCAGACGGTGGGTGGAGTCAAACATTTGAGGATCTTCAGCGTCTTAATGCTAGAAATGTTTCAAAATTGTATTTCTATTTATTTGTCAATATGTTAATTTTTTTCAGATTTTTACATTTGTGGATCATAATCTATTTATTTGGAATTATTCAACAATTCTGTCTGTTTGCACCTAGCTCTATATATGACATCACTGTGCTATAAACACAGTTTTCATCTCTCAGAAGCTGCTTGTCACTGCAGAAGAGTATTTGATGAATCAAGCTGCTAAAGGAGTGTTTTCTGCTTCCTCCTGATCACTTCTGAAGCAGAACAGCAGCGGAGAGCAATGAGGAGACGAGGAGAGAGATCACATGACATCAGCCAATCAAAACAGAGCGCATTTATCAGAAACCCAGCGTTTCTGACACTAATATTCACCTTTTCAACATCAGTCACTGTTTGAGCAAAAACACCCAAACCTTCCGAAATCAAGACACATTTACTGAAGAAGAAACATCACTTCAGATAGAAAGACCTGTTTTCTGAAGAAAAGATAAACATTCTGCTAATGGCAAGAAAACTTTTAACTTTTTATTTTAAGCAAAACCTAAAAAAACTTTTTCAGAAAACAATATTTAAAATGTAAATTGAAAATTGATCTTGATTCAGTAAAGTTTAGATATTTGTTCTAGAAAACAAGACCAAAATCAGAAAATCAGTTTTTTCAGTGAAGTAAACTGAGCACTTCTGAAGTTCTGTGTTTGTGATTCAGAACAAATTCAAGCAGCAGTAAATCTCCAGACTGTGTGCATGTGCTTCTGTTTTACTGTACGCTACACAGCACTGCATCATATTTCGACTGTATTTCACTGTATTACTGTCATAAGATCAAATAAAGCTGGTTTACTTCACATCGGATCATTAAAAGTGTCACGTGTTCAGTGAATGGGTTTCTATACTGAATGAAGGTGAAACATCAATCAAGTGTTTCTGAACTGCAGAATTCACACAAATCTAAAGGCATCAATAATTACTGCAGATTAAATGTTATTATAGTTATTAATATTAGCAGTAGTTGATATCATGATTGTGTCTTGATTGAGAGTGAAATGTGTGAATGTCAGCTTTACTGATCAATGTGTGGAGCGTCTCTTTGCTGCAGCTGCTGCTGATTTAATGAACCAGTTTCTCATGTGACGGGGTTGTTTTTACCTTTTACTCTAATATCTACTGGATTAAAAACACATGTTGGGACTCCTTTAAGATTCTGGCCTGTTCTTCAGGAGAAAATCTCTCATTCAGGAACATTTATTTTAAAGGAGTCAGATTCATTATTAAATATGATCCTTTAGTTGATGATGAAACACTCACCGAGCTTTTCTGCAGTTGATCACAGCTGGTATCAGTCTTCTTCTGCCCTCATCTGATGTGTTGTATTTCATGAGGTTCAGTTCATCCAGCGTCTCCTCTGACATCTGAAGCATGTAGGAGATTGTTGAGCAGTGACCAGGAGAGAGTTTCTCTGAGTGTTTGTCTGATTTCACAAACTCCTGAATCTCTCTGAACAGAGTCTGATCTTTCACTTCCAGCAGACAGAGGAACAGATTGATCGACCGATCAGCTGAGAGAGGATTAGAATCATAGGGATCTTTGATCCTCTCTTTAATGTACCATGTGGTTCTGCTGATGCTCTCTGAGCTGTTCTCTGTGTGTGTCAGTAGATCCTGTAAGAGTCTCTGATTGGACTCCAGTGAGACGCCCAGCAGGAACCGCAGGAACAGATCCAGACGCCCATTCTTACTCTCAAGAGCTTTATCTACTGCTGAAGTTAGTAGATCATACAGAGAGACTTCATCAGAGTAATATCTGTAAGATCCGAATTCATGCAGTGTTTTCTTGTTCTTTGTTAAACAGCAGTAAAGCAGATAGAAAGCAGCGAGAAACTCCTGAACGCTCAGATGAATGAAGCTGTAGACTTTCTCTGATGAATCACAGATTCCTGCTTAAAGATCTCAGTGCAAATCCCAGAATACACCGAGGCGTCAGTGCCGTCTATGCTGCTCTCAATCAGGTCCTCCTCATAGAACATCACATTGCCCTTCATCAGCTGTTTGAAGCCACTTCAGCAAGTTTCACAATCACTTCTCTGTTGGACGGCAGGAGTTTCTCTGGATCTCTCTCTTCATACTTCTGCTTCCTCATGTTGATCTGAATCAGCAGGAAGTGGATGTACATTTCAGTCAGAGTTTGAGGGATTTCTGCTCTCAGATCTTCTTCCAGGAGCTTCTGAAGCACAGTGGATGAGATCCAGCAGAAGACGGGGATGTGGCACATGATGTGGATGCTTCTTGCTCTTCTGATGTGTGAGATGATTCTGCTGGCTTGATGCTCATCACTGATTCTCTTCCTGAAATATTCCTCCTTCTGAGGCTCAGTGAATCCCTGAATTTCTGTCAGACGGTGGATGTATTCGGAGGGGATCTGATTGGCTGCTGCTGGTCTGGAGGTGATCCAGATGAGAGCAGAGGGAAGCAGCTCTCCTTTCATCAGCTTTGACATCAACACAGCCACTGATGAAGTCTCAGTCACATCACAAACTTTCTGAGCATCTGAAAACATCAGTGTGATTCTGCTTTCATCCAGACCATCAAAGATGAACACAACTTTACACTCCTCATAAATCTGTGAGTCCAGATCTTGAAGTTCAGGATGAAAGTCCAGCAGAAGTCTGTGAAGACTGTACTGATAATTTCGGATCAAGTTCAGCTCTCGAAATGGAAGCACAAACATGAAATCTACATCCTGATTGGCTTTTCCCTCGGCCCAGTCCAGAATGAACTTCTGCACAGAGACGGTTTTTTCCGATTCCAGCGATGCCTTTAGTAAGAACAGTCTTGATCTGCTCTTTCTCCTCACATCCTGCTTCAGCGGAGGCTTTAAAGATGTCATTGCAGTAGATTGGAGTGTCTTGTGAGTGTTGTGTTCTGGCTGTTTTCTCCATCTGTAAAACCTCATGTTCTTGATTCACTGCTTCTCTCTCTCCCTCTATGATGTAGAGCTGTGTGTAGATGCTGTTCAGGAGGCTTTCATTCTCCTGGAGTTTCAGTCCCTCACATAATCTCTCATACTTGTTCTTCATGCTGGTTTTGTGCTGCTCTTTGACTCTCTGTAGTTCATCATTCACTGCTTGAGGAGGATCCTGGGCTCGGATCTGATCCTCTCTGATGGGTAACAAACATAAAAACATCTTTGTGAATAAAACATGGAAGGAACAGCAACACATTTAAGAGAGAAGTGTCAGTTTAATATACTCCTGTTATATACAGCATATTTAGATTCAAGGGATAGTTCACCCAAAAATGAAAATGAGAGCTCTCGGACTAAATCTAAAATATCTTAAACTGTGTTCAGAAGATAAACGGAGGTTTTACGGGTGAGTTATTAATGACATAATTTTGCAAATTGGGAGAACTAACCCTTTAAAGTACAACACATTTTCTAGAATATAGGCTACATTTCATGAACTTTATATTTACTACGCTAGTAGTTTTTTGCTGTGGTATCAAAATTGAAATTGAGAATCCTAAAATGTTACTGGTATCTAACATGTTGAGTGTGAAATAATCTTATTTATTAGTATAAAGATAACCTAGATCAAAAACAACTGTTTTATGTTTGTGTGTCAGGGCCAGTAATAATCTGAACATGTGGCCCGACCGGGTGAAAGAGAAGAAACAATCCTTAGCATTGATCTCTGACAAATAAAGTGATTCTAGTTTACTCTGAGTACTCCACGCTCCTTATGTGTGACAATAATACAGACAATAATGATAACAGCAGACAGCAGAAGAGTAAGAGCTTTAAAGGTCATGTTTTTTGTGTTTTTTTGCAGCTTTGATTGTGTTTACAGTGTGCAATATAACATATGTTCATGTTTCGCGTGTAAAAACACAACGTGTATTTTTCACACAATTCACGTATCTGTATACCGCTGTTTTCACTGTCATAAAAACGGGCTGATGACTTCCTTGTTCTATGAAGTCCCTCCTTCAGAAATACGTAATGAGTTCTGATTGGGCCAGCGGTTCCTGTGCTGTGATTCGACAGGAGCTTACAGCACACGTCCCTCCTGGTAACGCGATTGGGCTAGTTTTGAGAAGCAAGTGGGCAGGATTTGTTTTGAAAACCTGGCAATCCTGATCTGAACGCACGTGCTAAAGATGTACGTATAATCACAAAACGCTTTTACTGACGAGATGCACGTGAAAATTGCATTCGATTTTTTTTGCACAGCCCTAACATCTAGTTAACAAAGCTAAACAGCGTTGCCCTTTGTGTAATAAGTTACAGAAACTGTTAAACGCACCAACTTAAATAATAAAATACACTTACAGGCAGGGCTCTGAACCTGTTCAAGGAACGAAAACGACAATATTTGCGGGACAATATTTGCGGGACAATATTTGCGGGACAATATTTGATTGGTGAATGCAGACGTGCGCCGCAAGATATTATTGTGTGCGGGTTGCGGGAAAATAAAGTTATTTGCGGGACGTGGAAATATCTAGCAAAATAAAATTACTAAAAACAGATAAACCTTTATTTCTAATAGACTAAAATAAAATAAAATAGACTTTGTGGAATGGTAGGATGCTGATGAAACCATGGACAGCGACGTGTAATTCCATTCCGAAATAGCGAGAGATCCAGTGGTGGAAAAGGCGATATCAAGAGTTTCCACGCCATGTGGGTTACTCTGTATTCCAGCTCCCAGCGCACCATTGGAGAGGGCTTCAGTAATTGCGGTCGCATAAGTGCACAGAGACGGATTAATCTGAAGCCTCATCAATGAACAACATGCTATTCCTGCATGGACTACATTAGTAGTAGTCTACAATTATTTTTTAATTCCATTTATTTTTAATTATTTATTTATTTTGCTAAATATTTAAAATTGGTCTATTTTTTAATTGAGGAAAAATGATTTTTTTTGTTTGTTTAATGTTTGAGGAAAAGAAGGCATTCTTAAGCAGTATAGGCTGATTTTCCTTTGAACATGAAATAAATCCAGGTGTATTATTATTATATAATGCATTAGGCTATACTACCTAATAGGTATATTTTTTATTTACATTTCTTACTTTTTTAATGTATTTCTATGTTCTATGTTCTAAGTTCCATGTTCGTTCCTTTCATCCATTTAATTAAACGCAAATAAAACGAAACATTTGTTTCTTTTTTAAATTTATATTCAACAGGGGAGCAATTGAAAAAATAACAGAGTAGCAGGCAGAATATGCAATGCATTAAAAAAAAAAACGTATACTTTACCCGCGGGATTTTGCAGGCGGTAGCGGGAGGAAACTTGATCGTTCGCGCGCGGATAAAATCTTGCGGTAGCGGGATAAAATCCATCCCGCGCAGGTCTCTACACTGAAGCGCCAGCATGCTTAGCCTTTCCTGCCCAACCGAGGACCGCAGCTCTCCTTTGATTATTCCCAACTTTGAGAAGCTCCGCTCGCCAGAGTCACTGGACACCATCACGCACAGATAGATGGGCTAACCAATTTCGACATATGGAAACGTCTGAGAAAGATTTAACGATGACAAAAGCTCGTACAAGCTCTGCTGATTCGTTCACAGTCACCGGTTTCTGAGTGCAGCAAACTCAGATCAGCTGATTTTGACCGATTAATAATCAGTTAAACGTTTTAAAAAGTCATTTATTTATTTTCAGTAAATTATCAAAATATTTAAAAAGGTTTTCCTGCTTGGTTAATATATATATATATATATATATATATATATATATATATATATATATATATATATATATATATATATATGAGAGAGATAGAGAGAGAGAGAGAGAGAGAGAGATAGAAACTATATAAGTTTTTTAGAGAAAAAAAATTATTTCATTCAGAAATAGACATAATACAGACACAAAATGTTTACAAACATTAGGCTATTTTTTATAATAATTTGTTATTCAAATACATGGCGAATACGGAAACTTTGATTTTGTGTCGAATGAGAAACCCAACCTTGGTTTCAGTTTCGTTTTAGTCTAAATTAATTAGTTTTGGTTTGTCGTTAATGTTGCTATAGCTTCTTATATTTGTAATTCTTGTTCTTTTCTAAATACTGTTAATTGAAATTATTTTGTTGTGGAGTGAGGGGAACTAAAATAGCCAGCGGAGCTTCACAAATTTCCCAGAAGCTGAAGTTTTCATTTGATATTAACCTCAAAATAATTATTGAATGAAATTTGGAGTCCGACTGTCAGACGCATATACAGCGTTACTGATTATACATTTACTATTATTCTATATTCTTTATATTAAATAACATTTTAGCATCCAGATACTTCGTGAACATGGAAACATTTGGATTCGTACCGAATGAGAGAGGTAGCTTCAGCTTCAGCTTACATTCATTTGTTTTTGGATTGAAGTTTTTATAGTATAAACTTTAGAGGATTTGATTTGAAGAGAAACTAATAACTGTTTTTATAATGGTTTTAAACATTTTGCTTTAGACTACAGGCATTTTAGCCTTCATTATTTCGGAAAGTAATAGGGCTAATAAAATGCAATGTGAGCCGTGACTTACGTTTTTTTTACTCTCAAAACGCAATCTTATACAAGTGTTTTTTTTTTTAACAATGCAGCAAACATTTTAGAATATCTTACAAATACTTTTAAAATGTTGATAGTTTTTTTTTTTTTTTTTTTTTTTTTTAAGTAGGCCTACATTTGGACAAAATCTGGTGCAAGCTGTAAACTATCTGTATTTTTTCCTTTTTTGAGTAAGGAAAGGCTATACTTTATAATTATTATTAAATTATTATTATTATTAGGGAAATTATAGGCAAATAATATCGTTTTAAAAAAAATAACGTTATAAACCGGTATTTTTTCCTCCCGAACTGGTTTCGGAACGGTAATGATATCAGAGGAACGCAGAACAGAACCGTTAAAATATTGATTCTGCTCGGAGTGAACCGACTGAATTTTTTTTTCGTTTTCAAAGCCCTGCTTACAGGTTGTGGTCCATAAACAACACCTTCTCCAGACAAAGAGGGAACTGCTCCATCTTTCAAGAATAATCTTTGTGCGAATCCGGCGTTAAACTGATTGAGATTGAGGAAGTTGTCCTCAGCAAAATGTGCTGCACATAGTTTTACATGTGGATTATAATTTTCGGGAAATGAGTTAAACATAAATTGTAACCATTAATCTCCAAGTACAGCGTCCCTGGGAAGCCCAAACAAAGATGATTGTACTCCGAGATGAAAATAACAGCGTTTCAACAACATGGCAAACACAAACACAGCTCTTCCTCTTCTCTGTCGAAGCGCAACAAGACCACGCCACAACAACATTACACAATAACTAAAGTTTAAAACATGGGATCACGAAGAACGGGACTTTTAATAATGTCTCACAGTAGGATACCAAGCTGGATGGAGTCTCACCTGGGGTCAGAGGTCACTGGTTCAGCACTGAGTTTAGGAGGAACTCCCATGGATGCATCACTCTTCAGAGACACACCGCTGGGATCTGGAGATGAAGATCTCTCACTCTTCCTCCTGGTGACTCTAAAATATAATTATTCATATACATCTTCAAACAGTAATAAACACAACACAATTAGTTCAGATGATGTATGATGTTGTGTGAGTCAATCTATTGTCTCCAGTACAGGACAGTGTCTCACCTGGGGTCAGAGGTCACTGGTTCAGCACTGAGTTTAGGAGGAACTCCCATGGATGCATCACTCTTCAGAGACACATCGCTGGGATCTGGAGATGAAGATCTCTCACTCTTCCTCCTGGTGACTCTAAAATATAATTATTCATATACATCTTCACACAGTAATAAACACAACACAATTAGTTCAGATGATTTATGATGTTGTATGAGTTGGTCTATTGTCTCCAGTACAGGACAGTGTCTCACCTGGGGTCAGAGGTCACTGGTTCAGCACTGAGTTTAGGAGGAACTCCCATGGATGCATCACTCTTCAGAGACACATCGCTGGGATCTGGAGATGAAGATCTCTCACTCTTCCTCCTGGTGACTCTAAAATATAATTATTCATATACATCTTCACACAGTAATAAACACAACACAATTAGTTCAGATGATTTATGATGTTGTATGAGTTGGTCTATTGTCTCCAGTACGAGACAGTGTCTCACCTGGGGTCAGAGGTCACTGGTTCAGCACTGAGTTTAGGAGGAACTCCCATGGATGCATCACTCTTCAGAGACACACCGCTGGGATCTGGAGATGAAGATCTCTGACTCTTCCTCCTGCTGACTCTAAAATATAATTATTCATATACATCTTCAAACAGTAATAAACACAACACAATTAGTTCAGATGATGTATGATGTTTTGTGAGTCAATCTATTGTCTCCAGTACAGGACAGTGTCTCACCTGGGGTCAGAGGTCACTGATACAGCACTGCATTGTTACTAAGGACATAGCATCTGATCACTTCTGTATTTTCTTTGATATATTGATCTCTGCTACAACTGAATCTAGATCTGTCTCTGTCAGAAGGAGATGCATTAACGAGAACACAAGTGAACTATTTATGGAGGCTATATCTTTAACATCAAGCATTTCTGCAGACTCTGTTGATATTCTCCTTGATTCCTTCAACTCAAAAGTTAAGAATGTTATTGATGATATTGCTCCAATAATAGTCAGTAAGAAAACAGACAGAAATCAGTTTGGAGAAGATCGACAGCAGTTCAGACTATGAAAAGACAATGCAGAAAAGCAGAGCGGATGTGGAGGAAGACGAAACTTGAAATTCACTATAGCATCTATAAAGACATCCTTCATGCTTTTAATGTGAAACTAGCCACAGCTAGAGAGAACTTCTTCTCAAACCTTATAAACAGTAACTTAAATAACACTCGTACTCTTTTTGCCACTGTTGAGAGACTGACAAACCCCCCAAGTCAGATTCCCAGTGAAATGCTCTCAGACAGCAAATGCAATGAGTTCTTTTCTGAGAAGATCATCAATATCAAGAAGGCGATTGGCACATCCTCAAGTAATGCAGAGGTCAGACAGATTTGGACACAATATCAAAAAGATACTATGTCTATTTTTGAAAACATTGATAGCAAAATTCTGGAAGACATAGTGCAGCAACTAAAATCATCAACCTGTTGTCTTGACACACTTCCCACATCTTTTTTCAAAAGTGTGCTTAACTGCTTAAAAGCAGATCTCTTAGAAGTGGTGAATGCCTCACTTCTTTCTGGGACATTTCCAAACTCCCTAAAAACTGCAGCTGTTAAGCCCCTCCTGAAAAAGAGCGATCTTGATAACACCATTTTGAGCAATTTTAGACCAATATCTAATCTTCCTTTTATAGGCAAAATTATAGAAAAGGTAGTTTTTAATCAGCTGAACAAATACTTAAACTCAAATGGATACCTGGACAATTTTCAATCTGGTTTCGACCGCATCACAGCACAGAGACAGCACTCATTAAGATAATAAATGATATTTGCTTAAATTGTGACTCTGGCAAAATATCGGTGCTGGTATTGCTAAATCTCAGTGCTGCGTTTGACACTGTCGATCATAACATACTACTAGATAGACTGGAAAACTGGGTCGGGCTTTCTGGGATGGTACTCAAATGGTTCAGATCATACTTAGAAGGGAGAGGCTATTATGTGAGTACAGGAGAGCATAAGTCTAAGTGGACGTCCATGACATGCGGAGTCCCACAAGGCTCAATTCTTGCACCGCTCTTGTTTAGCCTGTATATGCTTCCACTAAGTCAAATAATGAGAAAGAACCAAATTGCCTATCACAGCTATGCTGATGATACCCAGATTTACCTAGCCTTATCTCCAAATGACTACAGCCCCATTGACTCCCTCTGCAAATGCATTGATGAAATTAATAGTTGGACGTGCCAGAACTTTCTTCAGTTAAACAAGGAAAAAACTGAAGTCATTTCATTTGGAAACAAAGATGAAGTGTTCAAGGTGAATGCATACCTTAACTCTAGGGGTCATACAACAAAAAATCAAGTCAGGAATCTTGGTGTGATTCTGGAGACAGATCTTAGTTTCAGTAGTCATGTCAAAGCAGTAACTAAATCAGCATACTATCATTTAAAAAACATTGCAAGAATTAGATGTTTTGTTTCCAGCCAAGACTTGGAGAAACTAGTTCATGCCTTTATCACCAGCAGGGTGGATTATTGTAATGGGCTCCTCACCGGCCTTCCCAAAAAGAGCATTAGACAGCTGCAGCTCATCCAGAACCAGAAGATCTGAGCATATCACACCAGTCCTCAGGTCCTTACACTGGCTTCCAGTTACATTTAGGATTGATTTTAAAGTACTTTTACTCGTATATAAGTCACTATAGACCTAGGATCGAAATATATTGCAGACATGTTCACTGAATATAAACCTAACAGAGCACTCAGATCACTAGGATCAAGTCAGTTAGAAATACCAAGGGTTCACACAAAACAAGGGGAGTCCTCCTTTAGTTACTATGCTGCCCACAGTTGGAATCAGCTTCCAGAAGAGATCAGATGTGCTAAAACACTAGTCACATTTAAATCTAGACTTAAAACTCATCTGTTTAGCTGTGCTTTTATTGAATGAGCACTGTGCTATGTCCAAACAGATTGCACTATGTTTTCACTGTTTATTTTATTTTATGTAAAATCATTTTCTAACTGTTTTAAATTCATTTTAAATAAGTAAAAAAATTTATAATTTTCAAAGTTTTAAAATTGCTTGATTTATTCTTGTTATTATTTTTCTTACTTTCTTTTATGTAAAGCACTTTGAATTACCATCGTGTACGAAATGTGCTTGCCTTGCCTTGCCTTACATCTTCAAACAGTAATAAACACAACACAATTAGTTCAGATGATGTATGATGTTGTGTGAGTCAGTCTCTTGTCTCCAGTACAGGACAGTGTCTCACCTGGGGTCAGAGGTCACTGGTTCAGCACTGAGTTTAGGAGGAACTCCCATGGATGCATCACTCTTCAGAGACACACCGCTGGGATCTGGAGATGAAGATCTCTGACTCTTCCTCCTGGTGACTCTAAAATATAATTATTCATATACATCTTCAAACAGTAATAAACACAACACAATTAGTTCAGATGATGTATGATGTTGTGTGAGTCAATCTATTGTCTCCAGTACAGGACAGTGTCTCACCTGGGGTCAGAGGTCACTGGATCAGCACTGGGGTCAGAGGTCACTGGTTCAGCACTGAGTTTAGGAGGATACTTCATGGATGCATCACTCTTCAGAGACACACCGCTGGGATCTGGAGATGAAGATCTCTCCCTGATCTACATGATGAAGAACTGATTTGAGGTCTGTCAATGAAAAAACAAAACAAATAACAGAAACACTTTGACCACATCAGAGGAGGAACTCAGTGCTCATGTGTTTGTTGAAAATGAAGACGAAACAGAAAGCATGAATCTCTGTTCAGAGACGACAAATCTTCACTGTTTAGAAAGATGTGTTTTTATAGTATCAGACCAGAGTTAAATACATCACCATCACTTACTCCTAGTTTCTCTTTAGAAGTAATATTTGTACAGAGAACATTCTTAGTAATAATGGACTGAGAAATGGTGAGCTTTAGGGATCGACCGATATGGATATTTTAGTGCCGATACCGACATTTCTCCATCAGCCTTAACCGATGACAGATACGGGCTGCCGATTTTCTTGAGCCTATACTGCTTTTTCTCACTCAATTTACATCATAAAAATGACACGATTTTACCAAAATGTCTCAATTTAAAAAAGGAACATTTATTGAAATTAATATGGATGGGTGTACTGCATATGGTTAACTGTGCATTGGTAATAGGCTTCATCAACATCTACAACACATTTAAATAATTTAAGAAAACAATACACCTAAAAAAAAATAGCGATTGAAATAAAGTGCTTGATTTGTAACGTAAGACTGCCATGGTTTACATTTTTATACATAAAATAAAATAAATTTATGAATGAGACTGAATTAATTATATAAATAAAGATGCCTATTAAACCTTTGTAATTTATATATTACTAGACACAATTTAGAAATACATAGGCCTACACTTTATTGGCTGTATAACTGGCGAAGATGACGCAGAGCTCAGTCTGCAGGTAGAGATGGAGGCGGCAAGAGAAAAGGTGAAGGCAATGCTATTTGGGGAGCAATGCTATTTTTGGTCAAACCTGATTTTGACAACTTCATTAAGTTTTGTTTCATAGAAAAATCTTTTTAAAAGATTTTTGTTTTGTATAAATTATATCTTAATTTTAATCAATTTTTTATCAATCAATTGCAAAGCAAATATATAGCAGACAACATAATGAAGCGCCGGCACGATCACTTGCATTGCATGTGAACTGGAGGATGCCAAAACTGAGCTTGTGCCTCACAGATTTGAGAAATATATGCTATATATTAGAGAAAGCTTGAAATGACAACTTTTAAATGAAAATATTCAAACCAAAATAAATGTGCATTTCTCTCTGGGGTTCATGGCGAGACTGCATAGTCAACTTCATCTTTTCAGCGACACAGAAAACACCAGTTTATTACTAAACAATTAAAAGACTCCTTGCATATTTTGGAACCAGCAGGCCATTCTGGGTTGAGCGAGACCCCACGGAATGAGTGAATATTCAGAACTGGGCTCTCCGCTCACGAGCTCTGATCAGAACAAACCCGAACCTCACTGTCTGCTAAACTTACAGAAACATAGCCACACTAGACTATTTTAGTACAAATTATGAACTTATTGTTTTTTTTTTTTGCCTAGTTCCTACATCTATGGCCCAATGACGCTACAATGATTATTTACTGCTTTAAAAAAAATGCGGGTCAGGAAGCGGCTTCACTGTCTGTTGGAACGCGATGAGCGATCCAGTCATATATAGATCAGTGCTGCTAACGCATTTTCGTTTCTTCTTCACTGCTCTAAACAGGGGTTGCTTATGGCAACACAGCACAACTTCCTGTGTTTGCAATGCATTCTGAGCAGCGAAGAAGAACCGTGCAGCGGTTAGGCAAAGCTAACGGTCATAACTAGGTCTTGAAAATGGTATCGGATCGGTATATGGGTTCATGTACTCGCCGATGCCAGAATTTGTTGTGGTATCTGTGATATTTCCGATACTAGTATCGGAATTGGAACAACTCTACTTTGAACTGAGAAACAGTCTGACCATAAAGTCTAGCACAGAAAGAGGAGCTCGTCACTGCACTCGGTTACATCTACATCATTTTAAACTGCGTCAAAACAACTCCCTCAAATATCCGTTAAAGTGTGAAGAGTTTAACACGATAGCGACATTCTACAATAATACATGATATTAGAAGCTGAGGACTCATCTTACCGTGGTTTGTGATATCTGAAGTCAAGGATTTTAAGTCTTTTGAATGCGTGTTTACTCTCGAGTCTCGCTCATTCATTAAACCCATGTTCTACAAATATTTAATTAAAGCTGCTCTGTTATTACTTCTCTTTTCTTGGTTTAACAGGTGTCTCAAATTAATGTCACTGTCCTCTTTCCTCTGAACCTCTTTTAATAGCTTTCCTCTATCGTCTTTAACCCTCTGGAGTCTAAGGGTATTTTTGGGGCCTGGAGAAGTTTTGTCATGCCCTGATATTTTTGCTTTTTTCAGTTTCTTATAAATATCTTAATGGGTAAAGTCTAATATCACTGTAATCAGCACAAACTGGGCTATAATAATATGTGAAATGCATGCATGTACATTATTGTATTTTTGAGAAAAAAAATGTTATGCATGGTTAGTGAAAAACTAAAAATGTTAAATCACTTGAATAAGGCAATAAAACACATACAGAACATTGGTTCCCGGGACTGTTGAGAACTGGAGCTTGTAGCCTAGAATTTTTCTTTCTGAATGATGTGAAAATCATCTTGTTTACTCACTCACAGAAAACAATATATTGATTTTAATTTTCTAAGACACTTTTTGTTGGTAAAAGTCATATGGGAGTAGGTGTCAACTATCATGAATATCATTGTGATTTACACCTGAGAAGACAAAGGCCTGCATAATGAGCCTCCCATTCAACTGTGCCACTCTGAGGGAGGACTTACAAGAAAGAATGTGAGAACAAAATAAAAGTATATAATTTTATGTTTGTAGTTTATTAAGAATATATTTAATTATCCCACAACATAAATTAATATCCACTTGGGGGAGCAGTTAAACAGTTTATTAGGGACAATCAAAGCTGACTTTTTGGCATCCTTACTTCAGTCACACAATCCTTCAGAAATCCTTTTAACAATCTTATAATAAACCCCATTTATTATTATTATCATTATTATTATTATTATTAATGTTGAAAAGAGCTGAGAATATTTTTCAGGTTTTTTTAGGAGGAATAAATCGAAAGAACTGCATTGTTTTTACATTTGTTAGAGTTATCTCTATTTGTCACATTTATATTATTTACATCAAGCTTTTGAATGGTATAGTATTGTATTTTGTTATTGAAACTTCATAATGTTTCACTTGATTATACATTTAGTCAGGAATTATAGTTTGGAAAAATTATTTGGAAAAAGTCTAACTAGTAAAATGTTTACACTTTATGTGAAAACTAGTATAAATAAATAAAAAGAGACTTACTCATGTTTATGATCCCTGTTGAATAAAGTGCTTCATTCTTTTTTCTGAGGAAATCCATTTCTCAAATCCTCAACCACATCACATCTTTTTGGGGTGAATTGTGTCTTATTCCTCTCATCGCGAAGCAAACAGTAAAATAAAATAAAAACTTGAAGAACAGTCTGGCTGCTTTTTCTTCTGTGTGGGCGTATTCAAGCGCGCGCTTCAGTTTGAATCTGAATAGCGCGTTAAGCGCGGGGGCGTGGTCACATTAGATATAATGAAGGGAGATATGAAAAACAGACATTGCGTTGTTTTCATATGGATTACTTTATCTCAGAATATTTGTTTTCGGCAGGACTTGTTTAGTTTAAAAGTAGACATTTCAGGCTTTCTATAGATATCTCTCTCATGTCTCTTTGTTGAGTATTCACTGAGTTACAGTTCATTTTAATGACGTGTTTGTAAATGAAGATCAGAGCACACAAAGGCTGCAGACAGCACACCTTGTTTGTTATCTTTATTTATAAGTGCACAAAGGTTCTTTGTTATTATGTCTGTATCCAAAAAAAACTAGACCCTTTACAGATTCGATTGATGTATTGCTCTTATCTGTATGATTAAAACTGAGAGTGTAATTTAAGTTCTTTTCAGGGTTATCAGGAGAAAAATGACTCAAAACGCATATATGCGTTAATCGACTCGAAAGGGTTAAACTTTTCACAATACATGATAACTGTCACGATCATTAGTTGGAGTGCCCATGATCTTCAGTAGAGGGCACTCCACTCAGGACTCATTCAGAACTCCATTTCCCATCCTGCCTCATTCCTGGTTCTGATTGCACACACACACCTGCACCTCATTTCAGCTAATAAACACACACACACACACACACACACACAAACATAAGCAGGACACTCACTCCACCAGGGATATCATAGAATATGGTCTTTTGTTGTGTGGCTCTTTGTTCACGGTGGGTGAGGTGGAGGACAGCATTGAAGCCCCAAAGTCTCTCCACAAAATGGCTGCCAGCCCGGAGACTGTTCACAAAATGGCCGCCAGCCCAGCGTCACTGCACAAGATGGCCACCAGCCCAGCGCTACTGCACAAGATGGCCGCCAGCCCAGAAACTTCATGAGTCAAGTCAGTTCCCTATTGACTTCCTAGAGTCAAGTCAGGTCCCCGTTGATCAGGTCCCTGGTGATTTCCCAGAACCTAGTCAGGTCACCGTTGATCAGGTCCCTGTTGATTTCCCAGAGTCTAGTCAGGTCAACGTTGATCAGGTCCCTGTTGATTTCCCAGAGTCTAGTCAGGTCACCGTTGATCAGGTCCCTGTTGATTTCCCAGAGTCTAGTCAGGTCAACGTTGATCAGGTCCCTGTTGATTTCCCAGAGTCTAGTCAGGTCAACGTTGATCAGGTCCCTGTTGATTTCCCAGAGTCTAGTCAAGTCACCGTTGATCAGGTCCCTTTTGATTTCCCAGAGTCTAGTCAAGTCACCGTTGATCAGGTCCCTTTTGATTTCCCAGAGCCTAGTCAGGTCACCGTTGATCAGGTCCCTGTTGATTTCCTAGAGTCAAGTCAGGTCCCCGTTGATCAGGTCCCTGTTGATTTCCCAGAGTCTAGTCAGGTCAACGTTGATCAGGTCCCTGTTGATTTCCCAGAGCCTAGTCAGGTCACCGTTGATCAGGACCCTGTTGATTTCCCAGAGTCTAGTCAAGTCACCGTTGATCAGGTCCCTGTTGATTTCCCAGAGTCTAGTCAAGTCACCGTTGATCAGGTCCCTTTTGATTTCCCAGAGTCTAGTCAAGTCACCGTTGATCAGGTCCCTTTTGATTTCCCAGAGCCTAGTCAGGTCACCGTTGATCAGGTCCCTGTTGATTTCCTAGAGTCAAGTCAGGTCCCCGTTGATCAGGTCCCTGTTGATTTCCCAGAGTCTAGTCAGGTCAACGTTGATCAGGTCCCTGTTGATTTCCCAGAGCCTAGTCAGGTCACCGTTGATCAGGACCCTGTTGATTTCCCAGAGTCTAGTCAGGTCAACGTTGATCAGGTCCCTGTTGATTTCCCAGAGTCTAGTCAAGTCACCGTTGATCAGGTCCCTTTTGATTTCCCAGAGTCTAGTCAAGTCACCGTTGATCAGGTCCCTTTTGATTTCCCAGAGCCTAGTCAGGTCACCGTTGATCAGGTCCCTGTTGATTTCCTAGAGTCAAGTCAGGTCCCCGTTGATCAGGTCCCTGTTGATTTCCCAGAGTCTAGTCAGGTCAACGTTGATCAGGTCCCTGTTGATTTCCCAGAGCCTAGTCAGGTCACCGTTGATCAGGACCCTGTTGATTTCCCAGAGTCTAGTTAGGTCACCGCTGACCATCCAGAGTTAGGTCAAGTCACCGCTGACCGTCCAGAGTCTGGTCAAGTCACCTCTAACACCCAAGAGTCAAGTAAAACAATAGTTAAACTTCATGAGTCAAGTCAAGTCACCAATGATCTTCATGTGCCAAGTCAGGTCACCAACGATCTTCATGTGCCAAGTCAGGTCACCAACGATCTTCATGTGCCGAGTCAAGACACCGTTGATCTTCACGAAACTAAGTCAAGTCACCAATGACCTTCATGAGCCTAGTCAAGTCACCAATGACCTTCATGAGCCTAGTCAAGTCACCAATGACCTTCATGAGCCAAGTCAAGTCACTGTTGATCTTCAGGAACTAAGTCAAGTCACCAATGACCTTCATGAGCCAAGTCAAGTCACTGTTGCTCTTCAGGAACTAATTAACGGTCATGTTAGTCAAAGACATTTTAGCAAAAAAAAATCGCTAATAGTTGCTAACGTCATATCATTACCACAGCATATGTCTGATCAGGACAATAACTTCCGTAGACATTGATGGGGGCTAATCCCCCCAATAATTAGAAATAGCTAAACCATTTTCTCAAATATTGCCTATTCGAGATAGAAAGAGAGAGCGAAATGGAAGTTGCATGTATTCGCGTCTATGCGTTTATCTTTTTAAAATGAGTTTACTTAAAAAAAGCGATTGTATCCTCTCGTCGCTGGAAAATATTTAAACTGTATTTAATAAAATTTGTGGGGCAGCGTTGACAAGTTTATTTTCTCCTGGATGTGTGAGCTGCGTGATTTCTGATGTGTGTGTGTGTCAATAAGCAGCTCATTAATAAAGAACGATAATTTTAGGCTCCAATGCACACCAGTATATGTGTGTATTGAATGAGCTAGACGACGTATGATGACGTGTGATGTCATGGTAGTGGTGTCCCAATCCTTAGGGGAATATTTTTTAGGGGAAGGGGAAGGGGTATAAAATAGAATTGGGATTGGGCCTTTATCTTCACGAAATAAGTCAAGTCGCAGCTGATCTTCATGAAGCCAGTCAAATCACCACGGATCTACCAGAGCCTTGTCACGTCTCAGCCGAACTCCCAGAGCCTCGTCACGTCTCAGCCGAACTCCCACTGCCTTGTCACATCTCAGCCTTACTTCCAGAGCTCTCGTCCTATCCTGTCACGACCATGAAGGCCGTCTATGAGCTCTCATTCGTTCCGGTCATGGCTATGGAGGCCATCCACCAACTCTCTGTCTGTCCTGTCAGGGCCACGGAGGTCTTCCATGAGGCCAGTTTAGACCCGTTTATGTTCTCGGTTTCAGTTCCACCTGACCAGACTTGCTCTCCTGTGCCATCGAATCCACTGTGGTGGTTCTCTGCTCTGCCCTGGTGGGCTTCTGTCTCCTCTGCTCATCTATGGTGGTCTTCTGCTCCACCCTGGTGGGCTTCTGTCCCATCTTCTCGGCTGTGGTGGTCCACTGCTCCGCCCTGGTGGGCTTCTGTCCCGTATTCTCGGCTGTGGTGGTCCTCTGCTCCGCCCTGGTGGGCTTCTGTCCCGTCTTCTCGGCTGTGGTGGTCCTCTGCTCCGCCCTGGTGGGCTTCTGTCCCGTCTTCTCGGCTGTGGTGGTCCTCTGCTCCGCCCTGGTGGGCTTCTGTCCCGTCTTCTCGGCTGTGGTGGTCCACTGCTCCGCCCTGGTGGGCTTCTGTCCCGTCTGCTCGGCTGTGGTGGTCCTCTGCTCCACCCTGGTGGGCTTCTGTCTCCTCTGCTCATCTATGGTGGTCTTCTGCTCCACCCTGGTGGGCTTCTGTCCCGTCTTCTCGGCTGTGGTGGTCCTCTGCTCCGCCCTGGTGGGCTTCTGTCCCGTCTTCTTGACTGTGGTGGTCCTCTGCTCCGCCCTGGTGGGCTCCAGCTCCACCTGCTCCGCTCCACCCTGGCGGGCGCTTGTTCCCGAGTTAAACCCTATTCCTGAGTTAAACCCATGGTTAGGCCCAAGAAGGATGCTCCAGGAAGGGCTTCTGATCTCCAAGTTAGGCCCAGGAAGGATGCTGTTTCCCATGTCAGGTCCAGGAAGGGCTCCTGATCTCCATGTTAGGCCCAGGAAGGGCTCCAGTTCCGCTTTCTCTGCCCCGGTCCCTTGCCACTGCACTTCCACATGCACCTCCGTCCCTCCCCCTGTTCTGCCTCCGCTCCACTGCCCTCCTAGATTGTTTTGATCGTCTGGAAGGCGCTCCATTGGGGGGGGGGGTGGCTATGTCACGATCATTAGTTGGAGTGCCCATGATTAGGGCTGTGACGGTGGCTGATTTTTTACTACCGTGGTAGTCATGGACCAGCAATTTATATATATATATTAGTGTCAAAATCTGGTTGTTAACGAAGGCGATAATTTTTTTTCCAGTTTAACGTATTTAAATTATTTTACGTAGGGGCGGGGATGGCCACCCACTCACAACTGCTGCTTCTGTCACTTTTTCTTAAGACAAGAAGTGAATTTATTCTGTCGCAGAATGACTGAACAGGAGACGTTTTAGACACGCGCTCCACTTCACTTTAGCATCAGGTGCAAGTTAAGCAGGCGCGGACGGTCCTGTGCTCAAAGTCCCCGGTGCGTGCTTCCTTTGTGCGTATCCTTTCATATCAAACTGCGAAATAAACTATGTGCAAGCAGTGTCGTGGTCAGTTAATTCATGGAATTACCAAAAAAGGTGATTAAAGCGGACTTAAACTGTGCATGTAATATATTTTATATATATTATATACAGGATATATTTATGGCCTAATGGTTAGAGGGTTGGACTCCCACTCGAAGGGTTGTGGGTTCTAGTCTCGGGCCGGACGGAATTGTGGGTGGGGGGAGTGCATGTACAGTTCTCTCTCCACCTTCAATACCATGACTTAGGTGCCCTTGAGCAAGGTATCGAACCCCCAACTGCTCCCCGGGCGCTGCAGCATAAATGGCTGCCCACTGCTCTGGGTGTGTGCTCACAGTGTGTGTGTGTGTGTGTGTGTGTGTTCACTGCTCTGTGTGTGTGCATTTCGGATGGGTTAAATGCAGAGCACAAATTCTGAGTATGGGTCACCATACTTGGCTGAATGTCACTTCACTTTCACTTCACTTTCACTTTCACTTTCACTATATGTATGCACGTCTAGAAATCAGCCCAGCACTGTCTCACTCATCTAACACATCCTATATAACTCGTCAGTTAGTGTTTATTTGAGAACTTCTGTCAGTGAATGCCGCCTGCAAAACACTAAAATAAATATCAAATAAATAATTCAGTTAAACAAGAAAGTAGCCTAAATAAGAAATTAAATACACCCTGTCTTAGGCCGGTGACACACTGGCTGCTTGGCATCTCTGCTGCGTGTCAGGAGCGTGGCGGCTGCCTCGCATTTTCTGTGTCTTTACACATCAGAATCGTGCCTGACGCGGCGCTGGCGCGCTGCTGCTACTGTAGGTGACATAGAGGGAGGCCGCCGACAGACCAGGATCTTGTCCTCATGACAACAATATCAACTTTTTTTAAAAACACCTACACCTACAGATAAAAGACACCGTCAACATTATTGATGGCAAAATAGACTATGTTTGATAGGTGCAATATTTGAAAATCGATAATTATTTATTTATTTTTTAAATTACATTATATCTGAATTTATGTCAACCTATAGACTTTCCAATATTAAAAAGTCATGAATTAATATGTATTTGTGTACAAAAATGACATATAAACATATTTTCCTATTATATTTTGCCTGGAAACGTTTCCAACACGCGCACGTCGTGTGAAAAATAGGCGTCGGTTCTATTTCTAGCATGCACGTGTTTTCCGCTCACACAGGCAGTCTGCAAGCTCTAACCTGTTAACATGGGAGCCGAATTAAAAACAGACACGCCATGCAGCTGAGACGCTTGCGCCACGCATCCAGTGTGTCGCCGGCCTTACGGACGCAAGCAACGCAGCGCGACAAAATACTCATTATAATCAGTAATGATACACTGGATGCAGCACAACACGACATGATAAATCCCCCGTCCGGTCTGTGATGCAGGCTACTGACACATAGTTCAAATGTCCTGTATAGACACTAGACAGACTAAACCTGTCGCAACGCAGTTGTGTTGCATCCGGTTTACTTTTCCGCCACCAAGCAAGCTCAATAGCTAACTCCTCGTCTGCACGCGATCTCTTTGAGATAGGATTCGTTGCCATATTTCTTGTTACCATCGTTTATTCATCGCTGTCTCGTTTGTATTTGGCCAGTTTGGAGAAAGCCTCACCAAATCTGACCAGCCAGCGTTTGTGATCACGAGAACTTGTGCAAACGCTGATGGGTGACATGAATGCAGATGACTCCAGATCGGTGATGAGGTATTTGCTTTCCCAACAAGATCCATCGCCCAACACTAAATTGATTTGCTGAATGCATAAACTGTATTTTCCTGCGCTCAAATCTGCCAATATAAAGGAAACGCAGTGTTTTAGGTAATTTGTTAATTACCATAGACCTAGAATTTGCAACTATTACAGTTATTACACTTATATACAAAACTTTGTATCATGCTTGCTATAGAGTTTGTGAAGTCACGTGCACTACCGCCGGTGGCAGTAGACCACCGTGCTAGCAACTGACCACCACCGTGACGCGGTTGTCACGGCAACCGTCACAGCCCTACCCATGATCTTCAGAAGAGGGCAATCCACTCAGGACTCAGGACTCATTCATTACTCCATTTCCCATCCTGCCTCATTCCTGGTACTGATTGCGCACACACACCTGCATCTGCACTCACACCTGCACCTCATTTCAGCTAATACATACACACACACACACACATATATAAGCAGCACACTCACTCCACCAGATTGGAAAGTCTTGTTTAGCCTGTCTAACATTTCAGAGCGTTTTCTCCTGTGTTTTGTTCTTCCTGTGTCTGATCTTGGATTGTTTATTTTGACTCTGATTCTCTGCTGCCTGCCCCGATCTCTGCTTGTTTCTGTTTTTCCCTGACATACCTGATGCCATTTCTTATTTCTGCCTGTCGACCATTCTCTAAATAAATTCTGCATTTGGATCTGAACGCCTCTGACTCTCTTCATAACAATAACATGCTCTAGCATTTGGTTTTCTCCACACCATTCACAACATCCTGTCGGACGTATGTTCTGTATGTCCTATTCTGAGTCTGATGACATGTTTTCCTTTCTTCTACTTCCAGCTGAGTATCTTCTTTTTCCCTATTTTGGCTGTTTTTCATATCTTTATTTATGTCTCCTACAGTTGCTGCCACCTTTAATTTATTAGCTTTTTGATTATAGCTTTAATTTCATATCTACTGTATGATATTACCATTTCTAATCTAGTGGCCCTAGAGCTTGTTTGGACGATTTGTCTGTGTCTTCGTTCTCTTTGACCTCCACGTGAGCTGAACACACATGAATATTATGCTCACCCATCTCTGCTGTAAAGTACATCATTCTTACAGAATTTGCACAACTAAACCCTGTCTAGTGTCTGACTGTTGTTCTTCAATAAGAGCAGAACTAGAGTCTGAACACACGATCATCTTAATGCCATCATTACTGCTATTAACTCCTCTGAAAATACTGAGAACTCATTTAAAATCATCACCTCTCTGGATATTAATTTAATTTTATCTAAATGAGTTTTTGCTGCAGCTTCATACACTGTGTTCCATACCCATGTGTCTATAGTCCATTATTGATCTGATTAATGTTATGTAAATGGTGTTCGATGCCAGTCTATCTGCCCCCAGCTTATCCCAGACACACATCTCATTATATTCAACATCTTCTCAATATGCCCTCTCCATGTGAGTCTGCTGTCGAACCAGATTACAAAAAAATCTAATTTTGCACCCCGTTCTAAATTGTGATTATAAAATTTTAATCTGATTTCCTCGTCTATTCTTTTGTGAAAAAAAAAACTATTGAGAATTAATTACATTTAAAACCACTGAGAATTTAACCCCCACTTAAATGACCAGCTTCTTTTAATGTTTTTCTCTTCTGTACCACAGAGCTCCATCATCTACAAACAAAGAATCTCCAAATATTTTTATCCACCCTCGTAAACACATGATTTATCATCATAATCAAAAGCAATGGTCTTCTAACACACCCCTGAAGAATGACATTCTCTATCATACCTTTTGACGATATCTACTCTCCAACTCTCACCTTAATTGATCTTTCTTCCAGAAATCCTTTAATCAGTTATACATTCTCCCTCCTATCCGCAGCAACTCTTCTCTTCATGAAAGTGAAAGTGGCATACAGCCAAGTAATGTGATCCATACTCGGAATTCGTGCTCTGCTTTTAACCCATCCAAAGTGCACACACAGACCGTGAACGCACACTGTGAACACACACCCGGAGCAGTGGGCATCCATTTATGCTGCAGCGCCCGGGGAGCAGTTGGGGGTCCGGTGCCTTGCAGGGGCGGAGCTTGGGGGAGGCCAGGGGTGGCCATGGCCACCATGGAAATAATCACGGCCACCCCGATTGTAATTGTGATCTATTATAAATAATAATAATAGTTTCTTAGATTTTGATCAAAATGACCTCGATTGATCATGGCAAAACGATTACATTCGGACTGCGAAACTATTGCAACAGTTGAATCACTTGTCACTTACAGGCAAATGCGCTATCGCGAGAGTTTCCATAGTGCGTGTTTCTTTCCAGCATTTGTAAGAAGTCGAGGACTGAGAGAGATTAGGAGTGAAGCTTCGCTTTTGTGCCTGGTTCAACTCGTGTTTGAGCACACAAACACATCTTTTCAGGTGAGTTATTAAAGTCAGATAAATTATTATTGTAGTTCCGTTCAACTATTTGTGTCTGAAGTTTTATCATTGTCCTGTGTAACAAACAGGTAACGTAGGGAGCAGGTAACTTAACTAGCTTCATATTAGCCGACTCAGATGCTCAAAACTATGTTTATTTTATCTCAGAATATATAAATGTATGTTTTAATCATGAAACGTTTAATGTGATTCAACATACCAATGTAATTACTAGCTTCTAAGTCGATTTTAAATACAGTAATGTTACTTTTCTATGTTCTCACGCCAACTTTAGATGGATGTGAATAACCGTTGCGCTCTCATCATATTTGTGTCGTCACGCGCATGACGCAGAGTTCTAGATATAGATAAAGTCAAGATAAAATTAGGTAAAATTATGCTGTTTTTCAAACATGTTAAATGTTGATATATTTTGCTTTTGTTTTGATTTGTATTCATGTCAGTCAGTCAGTGAAATGTGTGGAAAATGAAGAGAAAGGCAGCAGATATAGCATCCTTCTTCAGGAAGAGTAGCACGAAGCAGCCAAATGACTCTAAGACACAGGAAAATAACAGGCAGGATGAAAGAGAGAAAGAACAGACTGACCCAGAGAGTGAGGGAGAAGAATTTCCAGAGAGCACAAGCCTAAGAGAAATGTTAGGTATACCTCCACTCACACACTTGACTACTTTACTGGTATATGTTTAAATACAAATGATATAGAAATCAATTATATTAAACACTTTTGAGTGTATGAAAAACTGAGACTGATTTTTGTTTTCTAGCACTTTCTCAGACAGTTCAGGAGACGGACTTTGAGAATGAAGTTTGTACTATAGTTTAACTTAGTGACATGTAATTTGGAAAATTTCTTGTCCTTTTAAACTTTTCATTATCATTGGGAGATATGTATTCTGTTTTCAAAGTGAATTTCCTAAGTTTTATTTTATTAAATAACTTGAGGGTAATAAGATTATGACGCTCAGGATTTTGGTAACCTTTAATAAAAAAAAAAAATGCCATTGTAGGCTAGCTATTGTACATTCCCAGCCGGCACAAGACCGACCTTCAATGTTGAAATATGGCTGAAATAAGGTCAGTTGTGGTTTCAATGTTGAAACAACGTTGATTCAACGTTTAAAGATGAACGGTTGAAAAACTTCCAGCACATGAAATATGGTTGAAATAAGGTCAGTTGTTTTAATGAAACAACGTTAAAATTTTTTAATGCTAAATGGTTGAAAAAGGGTAACAAACTTTTCAATTATTTATATTAAATTATTTAAGATTAATATTTTAATAGCATTTTAAAATATTTTAGTCATCATACCTATTTTGAAATATAAAGGTATATGTTAAAAATTATCATCATTAACAACAATAAAACTACATTTCGCTGCTTTATCACACTAAAACAACTCTCATTGGTAGTTTTATTTGATTACTTTGATAATTATTGGTTAATCTTGCTGTCATTCAGGAAACTGGACAATGAATCGGTTCGCGGACTTCGCACCTTTCTGCATTTAAAAATATGACCATTATTGTCGTGTTTCTGTGAGTGAGGAGGCTGACTGTGAGCTGCTGGTCGTTATAACTGACTGCTCGGTCGGTCCGAATTATTTAATAATATTTGCCTATTAATTTTTTTTTAAAAAAATTTTTGAGCGAATTTGAGTCGTGACAAGTCAAAGGAGAACAAAAACTGTGAACACCAGAAGTGTCAGATGTGTTCTGCAAGGTCCTGCAAACATACTGGCAAAATGAGGTAAGAAAATCGCTATCGTTATTATCTTTCGAAAATAGTAAAGTATAACCAAAGTTTATAAATGGGTAGCTTAAAGGACATGTAACCTGCAGATAAATAAATACCCGTGTGTGTATTTTGCATTGCTTTATCACAGCTGATCAAGTTAGATGCTCACCTAATGTGTCCCATGCATTATGTGTGTTATATATGTTTTTATTCTTATAATAGTTGCAAAGTGTTTTCTGAAACATATGTGCAAATGTCATTACAATTTTAATGAGTTAATACAAATGAATAAAAAAAAAATATTAGGATTCTTTAAACCCATGGTTCTCAAAGTGTCAGGCCCCCTCTAGTTGTTACGCAGGTGAATCACTAAATTAAATATGTTAATACATTTTAATTTAATCTTTGAGTCAGTTTTTTTGCACATTTAAGTACGTTACAGTTAATGTACAATACAGTTTTGTAACTTTTGTTTCATAATTAGGGGCCAAGCTCCGAAGGTGCAAGGCACCTATTGTATCCCTTAGCCCATAGAACCGATTACGGGAAAGTTGTATAATTTGGCACACTGATAGAGGACACTCCCAACATTAACTGTAGCAAGTTTGAAGTCTCTAACTCTTACTCTCTAGCGCCACCACTTGTCCAAAGTTTCAATATTTTTATGCTAATAACTTTTGAACCCTAAGCCAGAAAATTATAATAATTTTTTTTTTTATTATTAAAAGTTATAGAATTTAAGTTGATTTGTCCAACCTAGAATGACACGTGAACAAATTGGATGAAAAGCACGCAAAAATGCTTGTAAGGCTATATCTCGGCAACGGTTTGGCATATTGAGATCAAACTTGGTGTGTGTTATAATAACCATGACCTGAGACTACCTGCAGTGTTTCGACCTAGTGGTCAGGAGATATGAAAAATGCATATTTTGGCTTATAACTTCTGGTTTCTTTAGATTCAGTGAGTCATGTTGAGTTGAATGATATCCAGATTTCCCGTGTCAGCCATTTTAGGCGTCGGCAATTTTGAATTATGTTTTAAAATGCTGTATTTTTTGATCGCATTATCATATCATTACGAAAATTATTACAAAAATATTCAGCTTTATGCCCTGAAGGTACTCAAAAAGTTTGGTGGCAGCGCCACCTTGTGGTCAAGAGTTATAATGAAATATCTAAAAAATGCTAATAACTTTTGAATCGATTAGACTATTGAAATGAAAATGGTCTCCCCATATTCTTTGCATCATGCCGAGAACATCGATTCCAATTATGCCAAAATTGGCCATACTTTCTTTCCACCATTTTGATTAATGTTGAAAATCTACTTTTTCGAACTCCTCCTAGACCGTTAGTCTGATTTTCACCAAATTTGACGTGGATAATCTTCAGACCCCACTGGCCAAAATTTATGGATTTCGTGTCAATATACGAACCTGTTCTAATTTAGCGCATCAACAAATTTGCTGGAAGGATGCCAAAATTCATTTGAGGCTGTATCTCTACAAAGCTTTGACATATTTGCACCAAACTTTGTATGTGTCGTTGTCACCTCACACTGACCATACCACATCAATTTGGTAACAGCGCCACCTACTGGCCAAGAGTAATTAACCATTCATTAACCTTCAATTATGAAATTTTCAAAAATGCTAATAACTTTTGATTGCATTAGGCTATTGTAATGAAACTGATCTCAAAATATTCCTTGGGTTGTGCCGACAATAGACATACCAATTTTTTTGTAGGAAATCTGAACTCCCTCTCCGCCATTTTGATTAAAGAAATGGTATAAAATGAAATCCTGCTTTTTAAGAACTTTTCAGTAAACCATTTCTTCTTTCCCCTTGTAGAGTCATCGAGGATCCAGTTTATTCTTGAAACATTGGTAAGAAATTGTTCATCTGCTACATTGCACTGTCACTTCTGCTAGAGATGCTTTGACCTTTTGTGATAGGTTTTGATTGTGCTTAGTTTAATAAAAATTTACTGAATTAGATTTTACTTGTTTTACTACACTGTATTGCTAGTGTTCTGATTAAAACAGTGTAACTGGGGGCTCTGAAAACACTGCTTGTGAATAATTTTTTAATATTGTACATTTTCATCTGAATACATTAAATAAGTGTTTAATGAATAGTGTTGTCCAGTTTGTTTCCAACCTCACTGTTACTGAACTTTAAAGAGAAAATATTGTGTGATTTATTTTGTATTCAGTTTTCAGCTAAATATATTTCACAATATCAAAGTTATTGTCAAACATTGTGAACATACCTAAACTCACTGGTTAAATCTTATGTTCCCTCCAGAAGTTTGCGCTCTGCAAGTGAACGACGCCTTGTGGTGCCATCCCAAAGAAATTCACAATCACTCTCACGGATCTTTTCCTGGACTGTGCCCAGCTGGTGGAATCACCTCCCAATCTCAATTACCATTAGAACCCCCCCCCCCCTCCCTCTCGGGGTGAATTAGGGAATGGTCAAATAGGAATTAGGACAATTCCAAGGGCCCAGCGTAAGGGGGGGGGGGCCCCTTACGCTGGGCCCTTGGAATTGTCCTAATTCTTCCCTCCCCTTACAGCGCTCCTGGTTGAAGGTTCCCTGCTCGTACTGTGCAACATATTTTCACTGCACAAATGTACACAACTCTTGTCATGAGACACATTACTAAAACATGTTTTTTACAGAAACTGTAGTTTTCCACCAAAATAAAAGATCAACTCGTTTCAGTCATAAAGGTACAAGGGTTTCTCTTGCATGTGCTGCAAAAAATATGCATTTATGTGCCAAAATATTTTACAAAAACCTTTAAATATTATTGTATTTGGATTGTTCTACTACATGTTTTTAACAATACATCCATGCATACTCTGCATAATAAAGTTTGGGATTATTTTCATCTGTTTTATACAGTATTTTTCCAAAATAAAACTGCAGTTTTACAATTTTGAGCATGTGGTAGTTTTTTGAAGTTGATTGTAAATCCATCCCAACAAACATGAGACATCTATACGATGTGCAGATCAAGTCTAAATTGTGTCGGTCGGTCTGGACCATATCTGGACGTCTACTTCAACGTGCAAATCCGGTTCATATCTGTACGTTGAACTATGACGTCCCTTGGACAAAGATATGAGGTTAAAAATTTGACCGTTGGGCTAAGGATTTTCTTGGACGTCTGTAGAACGTGCAGAACAGGTTCAGGAAATTGACATAAGTTTTTTTTATACATATAAACACAAAGCAATCCTTTGATTTTTGATTGAAATATCACATGTTGCCTATATTCCTCTGAAATATTTAGGTGATAAATTAATGTAATGTAATCTATAAATGTTTAAAAACATAGGCCTAATTAAAGTACCATAATGTGACCATATTAAATCTTACATGGATTTATTTATTTATTTGAGTGGTATAGCATTGACAGAAACCGCAGTTTACATCTGTATTAGATCTATAAATTAAATATAGTTAAATAGATTAAAATATATTAACGTTTATTTAAATATATAATTAAATTGAAATAGTATTATATCATATTAAAAAAACAAATATTTAACACAGATTTAAATGAAAAGAAATACAGTGTATATGTGTGCCCGCCACGAGGGAGAGTTAACGTGATGTTACGTTAGTGATGTAAACATGATGGCAGAAAGAAAAACAAGTAAACGTGATGGCGCAAACAATCATGAAGACGGAAGAATAATTCAGTTTATTACAAAAGACTGAAGATATCACTACCGCCATCCTTTAATTTATTTATTTCTACGTTGAGGACACTTTATAAACCTACAGAGAAACCTGACTAACGAACAACCTTCACAACGGGACGGAGCTAATTAAAGTTAACCGTAACGGTCATCTGACTAATGGTGTTGAGCCAAAGGTAAGCATAAATGTGCTTTTATTCTTCGTTTTATAAATCTAATGTTAAATTTCACTTCAGATTAATATTTCAAATTATTTATTTGGATTAGAAAGATTATATATTTTCAAATGCCTCTTTTCTTAATTGTACATATCCCTGTTTATTTTAGGTGGTTAAATTTACAGTCTGAGGTAAAATTATGATGATCCTTTTTAACTTAGTTATTAAAATTTTTAACTAAAACAGGTAACCTGTGAAATTAGGCACTTTAAACTTAAAAAAAAAAATCACGTTTTGAAATGATTCACTAAAGACAAAAAATCAGTCATCATATGTTCACCACAGAGGTAAAAAATGAGCATAGTGAAGCTATATTTATATTTATGATAATCATGTATATGTAATTTGTGTTACAGGGCAGTTGGTGAAGACAGAGAGCTGTTGTGATGACAGGACAGTTCCTCCTGACCAGTCTCTGCTGTATATGGATGCCTGTCCACTAGCACTGGACATTTGCAACATTTTGGAGCCAAGGACCCCTAGCAGAGAAGATTTTTCAAGGACACCCTATTATTGTGGGGTATAATGAACATAATATGATTGTTTTATTTATTCATTTAGTTTTTTTAAATAATACATTTATTTAATAATACAGCACAATATAGGGCTAAGTTGCACCAGGTCAGGAAAAAACACGCAAGTTGCATCGGTGTATAAGAAACATTTTACTATTAATTTCTTAAAAACTATTAAAGAAACTTAAAAACTATAAACACTGTAAAGATTTTGTTTTCTCTCACTTCAAATCATTTAAATATAATGCTATTCAAAACAGAACAAAAATACAAATATTTAGGCCTATGTATAAAATAAACTAATTCTAGTGCCATTATAGTTACAAGCAGTATATCTTTTGTTAAATAAAGAACCCCACCCCCCCCCCCCCACCCCCAAAAAATACATTGGCCATCTCAGTTTCTGTGAACCTCATCTTGAAATGTAGAAAACACAGAGGTACAGACAATGATAGTGTACAGACAGACTTGAGATAGTGAGAACTATATTTATAGAAACTTTTAAGTGCCCACTTTTATGTTTACGTTGTGCTTAATGTTTCTTTAAGTTTATTTACAAGTAAAAATATACATTGCATAGAAATAAACATGAGATTAAATTGAATGCAGCCTAAGAGTGTTTATTTTGTCCAGAAATCGGAACTCAATTTTAACGTCCTAGAGACATCCTATGGAGGTCGATATTGGACGTCCAAAAGACATCATAAAAACTTTCAACGTCCGACAAAGACATGGAAAAGACGTGGTTTCGACGTACTTTTGCTCAGTGGGATTGCTGCCAGTCATTTGAATTTTATCCTTGCATGTACAGTGTTGATCTAAAAGCAAACTAGGATCTAATTGAACATACAAGTGTTATTTATTATACACGGTACAAGGTAGGACGGTGAAACAACATCGTGTTATCAACGTTGATTAACTTTTCAAAATCAACACCTCAGCGTTAATCCAAGGTCTGCAGAACGACTGTAATTCACCCGTGATGCAGGTAATACGGTGAAACAGCGTCGTGATTTCAACGTTGATCCAATTTGCAAAATCGAAACGTAATTCAACGTTGATTCAACCCTGGTGCCTGACGTTGTTTCAACGTTGAATCAACGTTGAAATGCCGGCTGGGTTATACATCATTGTGATTTGGGCACATACAATACTTTAAAAAGTATTTTAAGGTCGGATAAGTGCCGTGTTTGTTGGCAAAATTATGTTTTTTGTGCCACCCCTACTGGCCCCTGCCTGGCCACCCCTCTGAAGCATTTCTGGCTCCATGCCGTCGTCCGACTCTCTAACCATTAGGCCACGACTAACCCATATCATACCATATCATATCACATATCATATCATGACAAGAACAATCTCTTTATTAAACCATGCTTTTTTTAGTGTCTGACTCAAAACAAAGCTTCATTGTAATCTTCATCCCAACACGGAAACATTTCGACTTCCTGATTGACTTTACATCCATTTTAAACTGCGTCACAACAACTTTCTCAAATATCCGTTAAAGTCTGAAGAGTTTAACACGAGAGCGACATTCTACAATAATACACGATATTACAAGCAGAGAACTCAACTTACCGTCAACTCTGAGATCTGAAGAGAAGGATTTTAACTCTGCATTTTAACTCTTCAAAATGCGCGTTTACTCTCGAGGGTACGTTCGCGTTTACTTTCGGTTTCAACCATAGACAGTAAGTTTCAACACTCTTCTTCTTCCTCTTCTTCTTCTTCTTCTTCTAAAGGCGGTTACAAACCCATTTAAAAGGTGAATTTACGCCTCCTACTGGACTGGGTGACGGATATTAATTACAACAAACCTTAAACAAACAAAATGATACAATTATTCTGTACACTTCATTACGTGATCTTAAATCCTATTTATTAAACCTACTTTTTCAAATAACTTATAATTGCATAATATACTTTATACTGTGCTGGAGCATTCTTTAGTATTGTCTTAACTGTTATATTTTCGATATTCAGAATACTTAATTCTTCTATTAATCTCATTCTTTCTCTTTCATATGCTTCTCAGTTTAATAGTATATGTTCACAGTCTCTGGTAGACCACATTTATTGTAATTATTAATCATGTTTACCAATAATAAATATTGACTGATTAAATCAAGTAATAATAATAATAATTAATATTGTCATCATTTAAAAATGTATTTGTCTTACTTGGACATATTGTTATAAAAACTAAGTTTGTTAATAGAATTATTATTTTTATTATTATTATTATTATTGTTATTATTATTGTTGTTGTTATTATAAATGTTTGATCTAAATCTCAAAATTGTCCTATGGTTTGACTCTCTCAAGGATGTTCAATAAATTTCAACTTTTATAAATTAAAAAGAAAAGCATACAATTGTTCATAAATACCTCAGACATAATTTTACAAGTCTCTATTTTAGAAATTGGCAATATGAACTTGAAACTTTGTCACTGAAAACGTTGTCCTCCGGTGTGACATCATATCCTGTTTTTAAACTCCGTGGACAACTTTAATTAGTTAAAGGGCCAGAATTGTGTTTTACAAAAAAGCGTTTTTACTGCAGATTTGTCAACTACGCAAATATATTTTCCTATCCATATCCTGAAAGAAAAATATATTGAGTAAAACAAATTGAATAAACTTTACAGTCAGGTGTCAGTGTGTGACGTGTTCATTGGGATGGATGCGAGTGTTTAGGTGAAACTGTAGGTTTGGGGCCCTTTTGAAAATCTGCTTAGGGCCAGTGCTGGGTACAACTCTAAAACTGAAACGAAGACTTATTTGATCAATTAGAAATGTGCTTAACACATTGTTTATCCAAATTCACTTTTATTAAGTGGTGGTGATTTTAATATTACTCTAGACAAGTCCCTTGACAGAAGGCCTCCTCGTTCTCCAACTTCTTCCAATATCAGACTTAAGGCCTTTATGCAGAAATGTGTTATAAAAGACATTTGGAGGGAGAAATACCCTAATTTAAAATCCTTTACATGGAACAATAAGGCATGTCCTGTCATGTCTCATATTGATTATTGGCTAGCCTCTTGTAGCTTACAGAAAGAAAAGATTTTTATTCACATTCTTCTTATGCCATTGACAGACCATAAATCAGTTTTAATTAATGTTGGTCCACAATCTTTCTCCAACAACCATTATAACTCTTACTGGAAACTTAATAATTCAATTCTGGACAATGAATCTGTTAAGATGACCATTCGCAGGTTTGATTGCACATTATTTGAATTTAGCTCAACTGAGTTATGATTATTGTAATAACTGGGAATTACTGAAGTTTGAAATTGGGACATTTTTAAGAAATTATGGAAGTGTATTAGCCAGTGCCAGGAAATATAAAGAAAGAAATATAATTTCAAAGATTACAGCTCTTACTCAAAGATCACAGCCCTCATTTAAAGCAGTTCTGTCCTCAATTCTGTGGCAAATGATCTAGGTCCATGTTAACAGATGAATCTTCTAACCAAACCAAACTATGGATTGTCACCAAACTTACCTCAGTATCTCTAATTTGCAATTAATATTATTCAATCCAGTGCAGAGCATCTTAACTCCATAATCCTTTAATAAAAAGATTATTATTGTTCATGTTCAGCTCTTTCAGATTTGTATCTGATCCAAGAACTGAAGCCAGAGCTGGACAGCTTTTGTCAGTTAAGCCACAATCATTTAACCTACAAGAGAAATAAATCAAATCACAGAGTTAGATACATGGAATACATTTGTTAAATACATACATATATATATATATATATATAGTCACGGGAGGAGCACAAGACAGACACAGTGGGCGTGGCGTCAGGCCTCGGAGAGGCTTTTATTAACACAATCAAATAAAACAAGGGGATAAAAGGTGGCCAAAAGGGAAGAGTGTCCAAAATAACAGGGAATCTGGTGTCCTCATCGTGCTGCAGGGTTCGTGTGGGTTGGGCAGTGTTCATCGAGGAAGGGTCCAGGTAAGGGGCGGAGTCCGGTGGCCGCACGCGCTCCCCTCTTCGGTCCGGGGCCCGAGGGGCGGCGGCTTCCTCTAGCGGCCGCATCACTCTCGTTGGCCGCGGCGCTGGCAGGGGATGGACGGCCCGGCATCCTGGCCCGTCGGCCGTGTAAACGGGTGCGGTTCTCTTCCGGATCGCGGGTCCGGCAGCTCACGTCTCTGGTGGCGCGGGAATCCCTCAACGCACCCTTCCTGGACCCACGAGGACACCAGTGTGCATGCACAGGGAAGAGACCGGTCTACCGAGGAGAGGCGCGTTGGGCTTTTAAACAGCGGCGGTGATGAGGCTCCATTTCCTTCAGGTGCAGGCATGTACTGGCCATCGGGACTACCGGGAGATTCCCGGTGGGCCGCGGTCTGGTTGGGCCGGTGCGTTATGTATTTTGTTTTTAAATAATAATCGCAAATATATTCGTAATTATATTGTTGTATGGTACAATTCCGGCCTTATGTTTCTCTCTCATGAAGCTGCATCATGCTTTTTTATTTTTTTACGTTAGTCACAATAATTTATTTAAAACATTAAAAAAGGCAGTATAAAGAACAGATAAAACGACGCGTGCGCATGATGCTGATGCGAGCTGCGAGACGTGACGTGTTCACTGCTCATTGGCCAATCAGAATCAAGTTCTAGCCTTGAAAAGCGGCCCATTACAACTGCAACGAAATTCAAAATGTTAAATAATAAAATATCTAAGCGTAAAGCAGGGGCCGAACGTTGAGAGAGAGAAACGACAAGCACTTGAGGCAGATGCCACCAAATGTGTCAAGATAAATAAATTATTTGCTGAAAGGCAAAAGACTTGAGTGAAGACGTCAGCAGGGCGGGACTTGACTGCTGAGGTGAGACAGAAATGTAATGATAGACGTAGGCTACTGCATTGTTTTGTTTCAAAAAGTTAGGATATTCCTGCTGTAATATCTCACCACTCACTGATCTATATAAATTACATTTACAATTCTCAGCCCTCAGGTTCTGTCCATTTTATGACAAAATTCAGACAATACCGTTTTGGCGTTAGAAAATATGACGTGACAGATCGCTTTAGCGCCTTCAAGTAAACCGATCATCTGTTACTTTCTGTTTAAAGATACAGTACAACTTACCTAAACGTATATATGCCTCATAAATAATATCGATCAATCAAAACAGCAGGAGAACAATTATGTCACACGTTACATTTACCTCAAGAAAGTCATTTAAAGACCATAGCAGGTTAGTTGAGAAAAATAGCCACAAGAAAGGAGTATTTTGCTAAATATGTGCACTGTAGTACATATTTATTATATTTTCACCTGTCATTAAATAATTGTTATTATAATGAAAACTGCATTACATTTAATTATTTTTAACATTTAATAATACAAGCTTATGCTCTATGTCTCTGTATATTTACAGCATTTATGGGAGATATTTATTTTCAATTTGTAATCAATTGAGAAAAAGAATCTCTTAAAGTGCCAGGCAGAAGCCTTATACCTGCTGTCGGTCTGTGTCATTGTGAACATAAGACAAAGAGAAATAACTCACTGCTCTTGAATAACAACTTAACAAGGATATATATGAATGTATGTGTGTGTGTGTGTTAAGTGAAGTATTTTATATTTGGATATGTAATATCTGTACCTGAAAATGGTGCTATTTATGATATTTTTTTCTTATTTTATTCCTGACTGTTCACTTGTCTTCATTAATGTTTGAACTTAATAGTTAGTGTTTATTGTGGTATTGAAATTAGAATTGTGAAATGAGATTGCAGCTTATTTACAAAGAAAACAACAGCAATTTTATTTGTATGTATTTATTTTTGGCAGGGCAAGTACAGTTTTGAACCCTAGCATTGAGCTCTGCATTTGAATATATAAGCCAGTCTACTTCAAGGATTTTTAAAGGCCTTTGATTATGTTACGAACATTTTAAAATAAATCACTACACAACATTCTTTGTCTTAATTACTCTTTTATTTTATTGTAGAGCAGTGGTCTTTATAAATCACGTTTACTGTAGATCAGTGGTCTCCCTATCAGTGGTCTGGAGCAACTAGAGGTTAAGTGTGTTGCTCAGGGACACATTGGTGTCTCACAGTGGATTCGAATCCAGAGGCGTGCGACCTCTGACACATATAGCAATTGTAAGTTGCTTTGGATAAAAGCGTCAGCTAAATGAATAAATGTAAATGTAAATGTTAATACTAGCCTACTATAAGCAGCCAACAGGTCAGAGGTAATATGTGTAAATTAATATAAAAAAAAAAAAACAAGTGTTATGTTGCTGCACTATTAGATTAATAAGAAGCACATCAATTAAGACCTTTAGATATTTAAAATAAAGCCTGATAAAATCATTTGCATTTTCTTTGTTTATTATTTTAATATTTTTTTTCTTGGTTTTGATAGTAATAAATTCTAATCAGTAATTTTACATGCAGATTAATGTATGTATAGACATGTAGTGTGTGTGTGTGTGTGTGTGTGCGCGCGTATGTTCACATGAATAGTGGGCCGGTCTGGATGAAGTCCAGGGCTGATTTTTTGTCCCAGTCCAGCCCTGTTCAGGTGTGCCCCATCACACGCCGCCAGCCCTGACTCGTCCAGCGCCCCTCCTCTCACACACCCACTCCAGTCGGGAGCCTGGTGAAGGGCGGCGATTTAGGACGGGGTGCCGGTGACAATCAGGGAGGAGGCAGCTGACTCGTCACAATATATATATATATATATATATATATATATATATATATATATATATTGTGACACATGTCCCGAGCTCTCATCAGCGTCGCCCTGGAAACGGAGCAGGCACACAGAGAGAGAGAGAGAGAGACTCACATTGGTTATTTCTCCCAGCTACTGGTTAATAAAAATCCATTCTTCAGGGAACTCGCCTGCATCCTCGTCCATGTGCCTCTTCACCCGTCACACTGGTGGAGAATGCAGGCATTGCAGTGAAGAAGTTACTGACCAGGACCACTCCACATTTGATATCACCCCACTTGGATTGCTACGGACACTTTTCTTTTCTGGTTGTTTGGCTCACGTCCACTTTCTGTTTCCCCCGGTGGTGCTCCTCCCCCAAAGATGGAAGACCTGCTAAAACACCTCACCGAAGTGAGCATTCAGCAGCAGATCATGGAGCACATGGCCTCCCGACAAGGGGAAAGTAAACGCGAGCCCGCCGCACTCCGCATGACCGCTGCCCCGCTGACTCTGAAACCTGACCCCCGTGCACAGGCTGCACAGCCCAAGATGACGGCGCATGATGACGTCAAAACATTCTTCCAAATGTTCAGATTTTTAGAATTCAGAAGTTGATCCATCCACACCAGGGATTTATTTAACTTAAGATCCTTAATAGCATGTAAGACTTCCTCTATACACATAGAATTATCACATATTCACTTATAGATTTAGTATTATTACGACTATCTAAGAAATCATTAGTATCTTTTTCATTAAAACTAGATTCATAAAGAGAGCTATAGAAGGATGAACAATAACCAGCAATAGATCTCGGGTCATGTGTTAATATACCATTAATATTCAAATGTGAAACTGTATTTTTTTTAAATGATGACACGTGTCACAATTTATATAGATAATATTATTATTTATCATTATTATTATTATTATTATTATTATTATTGTCACATAGACATAACAATCCAGAAAGGAATAGCATTACCTTTTTTGCAAAAATTTCCACTGTTTGTATTTTTTGTGTGTCCGGTGTCTTCAAACCCAGCAGACGGGACAAAGTGAATGCACATCTTCAGTCCCATGTCTAAAATGCTGCTGCATTATCCATGGAGCTATGAACATCTTGAGTTATTTGTTATCATACATTTGCAAGAAATAGTATTTAAGATTTCGTCATAATATCATCTTCATCAAAATCTATTCACAAACTCTGTATACTTAAGAGAACAGAACACAATTCATTTTAGTCTCACACATCCTATTAAACATTTCATCAAACGCAGTGCAGAGCTGTTTATGATGGTTTGGAGTTACACTATCCAGAATTCAAGTCCTCTGGAAACTGTCTAAAGAAACACATCGAGCGTAAACACACCAAGTCAGGACATTAATGCCAGACCTTCATCTAGCAAGCAGTGTATCGACAGAACAAGTGGAATATATGCTCTGCTAAATGTTGAAGTGGTCACAGTATTGCTCTACATATTAATTTCAATACATGGAGAGAGCAGAAAAACATGAACTGTGAACCAAACGAATGCCAAGTAAACATGAAAGCTGCACAGAGGAGTGTCATCTTATCTTTTCAGTGTGAGCACATCAGGTCTGTAAGTTACTGCACATCCTCAGCTGAACCAGTAACCCCAAAAGAAGACATTTGAACAGAAATGGTGAAAGCAAGGTGGTTCATTGAGCAGAAAAACAAGCTGTGTCTTGCTCCTCAGCAGCTGTCCTACGGTAGCAGCACACCACTATCTGTGGAAACCTCCATTAACTCCTTTCAGACAAACACAATTATTTCAGTTTTTGAGCCAGATGGGTCATATTATAGCTGTTTGGAGGGTGTCGTTGTGGTTTACAACAAGAAGTTAAACACATGGCACTGCCCTGTGCCAAAGTACAGCATTAAAGGGTAAGTTCACCCAGATAGCAAATTTATGTAATTAATAACTGCTGTGAAGAGAGAACTGAAGATGAACACCGAGCCGAGCCAGATAACGAACAATAGACTGATTTGCTATCTGGGTGAACTAACCCTTTAATTTCAGGTCAAGTGACCTTTATTTATATAGTGCTTTAAACAAAATACATTGCGCCAAAGCACTGAACAACATTCATTAGGAAAACAGTGTGTCAATAATGCAAAATGATAGTTAAAGGCAGTTCATCATTGAATTCAGTGATGTCATCTCAGTTCAGTTTAAATAGTGTCTGTTTTAATTTGCAATCAAGTCAATGATATCGCTGTAGATGAAGTGACCCCAACTAAGCAAGCCAGAGGCGACAGCGGCAAGGAACCGAAACTCCATCGGTGACAGAATGGAGAAAAAAACCTTGGGAGAAACCAGGCTCAGTTGGGGTCAGTTCTCCTCTGACCAGACGAAACCAGTAGTTCAATTCCAGACTGCAGCAAAGTCAGATTGTGCAGAAGAATCATCTGTTTCCTGTGGTCTTGTCCTGGTGCTCCTCTTAGACAAAGTCTTTACAGGGGATCTGTATCTGGGCTCTAGTTGTCCTGGTCTCCGCTGTCTTTGAGTTTATAAGGAAGTGTATTGTTCCAGGAAGTGCAGACAGTCTCCTGGGTTGTCTGCCTTCTTATCCACCACTTCCTCAAATGTGCACATAAACTCATCTGGTCATCATCAACTGGTCAGAGGAGAACTGAGCCTGGTTTCTCCCAAGGTGTTTTTCTCCATTCTGTCACCGATGGAGTTTCGGTTTGCTAGCAACATGATGAATATGCCAGTGAAATGCTAGTAACGGGTCATGTTATCAGCATCTGTCTAATAGATCTATATTGTCAAACTTCAGGCTTTTGCAGCTGCTTTAAACTTTCATGATAGGGTTTCTCAAGCAGCAACCTAAAGATTGTCTTGACCAACTCTTGTATCTACCATAATTCCTCAAATAAAAACCGGTAGTCAAATAAACGCCGGGCCTCTGATAGTGGCCAGAGGCGTGAACAACACGGACAAATAAAGGCCGGTCTTAAATAAAGGCCAGGGGAAAATGTATGTGGATAATCAGCAGAGTCAGATAACTAACGTACACGCCCACTGCCAGAGCGGTCCTCGTTCTCGAGTCAAGAACCAGTTGCAGGTTTTCGGATCACCAGTACACTGAACCAAGAACCGTTTCTGTCAGACGTGTCCGATTGGAGAAGAGCCACTGGCCGTTCACACCGTCTGCTTCTACTGAACCTGACCCCACGCGCACACACACACACACACACCCACACACACACCCACACTTCTACTAAACCTGACCCCACACACACACCTTCTGTTTACCGCTAACACGGACCTCTGACAGAACCACGCTAACCTGAGGGTTTGTAACGCTGTAACTGAAGTACTGTCACTAATGCACCTGAAGGAACATCGCCAGAGAACCGACCGGTTCTAGAGTCCTGCGTTGAGCGTGTAGGACCTGTGATTAAACCCTAACAAGTCTGTTCCAGCTGGACACTGACTGTATCTCCAGGATCTTATGATCCAGAACGCTGGTGGACGGGTGTTATATTTTGGTTTTCTCATGAATTTATTTAAAGATGGGATTTGAGAATAATGTTTTGTTTTTCTTTGATTCTGTAAATGGAAAGATAATTCTATAATTGTACCTGAAGCAGCCCATAGTGCCTGAAATTATTCTTGGAAATACTTCGCTATAAATGAAAGAAAGAATGAATAAAGCGTTGATGAAACGCAGTGAATGTTTGTTGTACTGTCTTACTATACTCCACCATGATACTTGATAAAACAAGTAGAGTAACTATTTCAGTTAATTTATTAATGTAACTTACTACTTTTCTAAACTTGTAACGAATGATTCCAGCTGTTAATGATTGTGAAGCATTTAAAGCATGCAGGGTTCAGGAAATCCTTCATCACTTGAATTATGATCATAAAACATTTCATTTTAAAGCACGGAAAACATTCTGACTTTAGTGCCTCTTTTTTGCTTTGAGATTGAGGTTAAAAACCATTAAAATCACAAGTTGTAGTTTAGTAGATATGATACTGTTTTGGAAATCAAATCGACAGGAAACACTGGAATCTAATAATGCATTGGGGAAAAACTGTTAATCTTAAAAAATAAATCATATAAATAAATAATTTCAGAACAGGAAATTGTTAGTAATTGTGTTACATGTAACTAGTTCATCACCACATATCGGATCTGAACATGTCCTCTGACGACGCACCATAAAAAATCTTTTTCATTTTAATTCATGTTTTCTGAAGCATGATATTTTTGCAAATTAACCCACATTTGTTTTTCGACCATTGAAAACTCCTGGAGCCATATTCATATTCCAATTCCATTATCAAAAGAAAAGCTTGTTAAGACCCAATACCTAAAAGCTCATTATTATATAGCTAATGCTCCATGAGTTACAGGCCTGCAAACTTTGGAGAAAAAACTTGAAAAGTCATGTTTTTCTATTTCTGAACGGTCAGTATTGGAACATAATAGAACAAAGATTACTAAAGTCAGCAGATTTTACTAACTGACCGACTGATCAATGTGTAGAAATAACAATAAGTTAATTTAATATTAAATATAGTTAATAATTAAAAATGTATTAACATTTTAACCCACATTAACCGTTTTTAGTAACACATGGACTGACTGAACTCATTTAAGTCATGAAGACACACATTTCACTTAGCACACTCCCTTTGAGGACAGATGTTTACACTGAATACCTTATATAGAGCTTTTAGAAAGAATCTGCCCACCTGTAAATCAGTCCTTTATTCCTGGAGTGATGCTCAGATCTCTGCGTGTCTGAAGTTCCAGAGTCGCTCCGCCCATGGCTCCGCCCACCACTCAAAGCCCCGCCCATGGCCCCTCCCCACGTCCCGCCCACAGGAACGTGAAACCTCATCCCAAACCGTGAATATGACTCTAATTTATCTTTAGAAAACTAAACACACGATATTAAACGCTTATAAGGCACATTAATCAGATGTCTGTTCGTTAGTTTGAAAATCAGTTTCATCACATCCCCAGTTTATTTCTTCAGTTCCATGTTTTTTTATAGTGGATTAAAAAAAGTATGATATGAAGTAAAGTTTCTCAAAGTAAGCGCAGATGCATGAAAGATGTACTTAGGTATGGTATTGAATTAAAAACACTTTGTTAATGCCCCAATAAAATTTGTAATTTAAAATTTTTAGGCAGGAACTGTATTGGATAGTAAAAGAAAAGCTTTGGCCTCCTTCATAAGTGTTTATAAAAACACGAATTACTATTATTATTTATAAAAGCTGGAAATAAGACTCAAATGTGTTTGAAAAGGACCATTCCCAGAACGTGAGTTTATAATCACTTTATTATCACTGTAAGATGAGGAAGACTCTTAATGAGACTTGAGGAAAACACTTGGTAATGTAGAAATGAAGACATGCATTACTCTAATATACAGCAGATCTGAAGATCTAACAGAGAACCCTTCATACGTCCGTGTGTGTGTGTCCATGGAGTGATAATACGCTCTCACTCTTCATCTGATGATGATGATGATGATGATGGAGCCCGGTGTTCACGCGGACGCCGTCTTCTTCTGTTTGTAGGAGGCCATCATCTTCTTGATCTCAGCGATGGCTTTGCCTGGATTCAGACCCTGCGGGAGGAGAAGCAGGTGAGGAACACACTGACATCATCTGAGCGAGGCCTGATGGAGGCGTGCGTCTGACCTTGGGACAGGTCCTGGTGCAGTTCATGATGGTGTGACAGCGGTACAGAGAGAAGGGGTCCTGCAGCTGCGAGAGCCTCTCCTCGGTGTAATCGTCCCGAGAGTCGATCATCCAGCGGTACGCCTGCTCCAGACAGACACACAGCGTCAGGAGGAGTGTGTGTGTGTGTGTGTGTGAGATCAGGCTCATCTCCTCACCTGCATGAGGACGGCTGGACCCAGATACTTGTCTCCGTTCCACCAGTAGCTGGGACAGCTGGTGCTGCAGCAGGCGCACAGGATACACTCGTACAGACCGTCCTGACGGAGACACACACACACAGGTCACACACACACACACACACTCGTGAGCCCTGTCGTGTGTGTGTGTGTGTGTGTGTTACCAGCTTCTGCCGGTCCTCCACGCTCTGCAGGTACTGCTCCTGTCCCTGTCTGGACTCGTCCTTCTTCTTCAGGAAGGGCTCGATGGACTTGTACTGAGCGTAGAAGTTACTCATGTCCTGCAGGAGACAGACACGATCACACCAGGACCGGCCCAAACCAATCCCCACAGAGTCAGAAACAACCAGGGACAACAGTCTGAGATCTGAGGGAGCGAACACATCTACATACTGTTCAGATGAAGCTCTTAACTATTCATATTACTGATCAAACATTACGTTTTTAAATCTACTAAATATCTTCATGAACATGATCTTAATATCCTAATGATTTTTGGCATAAAAGATAAATGTATAATTGTGACTCACACAGTGTATTGTTGTCTGTTTCTACAAATATACCCTAAATATTCCCATAAAACAACAGCAAGGTTTGATATAATGGTTATGTGCCAAAATTGGAAGGAAACTGCGCGACTCGCTTAAAGCTAATATTGATTAAAAAATGATATCTCGATACTTTATCGATACAGCTGACTACTATATTTGTAAAATTAGACAATATAGTGTTTAAATATATATTGCACACCCTTAACAATATTTATCACAATATAATATTTTACACTGAGGAGTGTTTGCTATCCCCTGATATCACTAGATGGTAATAATAGGTGTATTTGTTTGGGCGTATGGGTGGAAGGACTGTAAAGAGATGAGACGGAGACTCAGTTCTGGAGGTGTGTGTTAGTCTGGAGCGGGATACTCACGGGCACCAGGTCTTTGACCACATACATGTGCGGCAGCGGGTAGATCTTGGTCACCTTGCTGGTGTTAGTGTCAATCTTGTTCAGACAGGCCAGAGTGTTTCCTCCGTTGATGTTCATCGCACACGATCCACAGATTCCTGCAGACAGAAGCGTCTCAGAAGCCAAGCCTCATCAGACACAGCTCAAGCGGACGGTCAGCTCACCCTCTCTGCAGGAGCGTCTGAAGGTCAGCGTGCCGTCCATCTCGTTCTTGATCTTGATGAGCGCGTCCAGAACCATCGGGCCGCAGCTGAAACACACAACAGACGCTCAGAGCAGATCTAGAGAGCGCCGGGCTCCGGAGCGGACGGACGGACGGCTCCACTCACGTGTTCAGGTCGATGTCGTACGTCTGCATGCGAGGTTTGTCCCCGGCGCGATCCGGATCCCAGCGGTAGATCTGGAACTTCTTGATCCTGGGCTGAACCGCCGCAGCGGCCGCCGTCTGAGCGAAGCGCACCGCCTGACCAATCAGAGCACAGACACACACCTCTAGTGTCCACCGGCGGAACTACACCCTCATCACATCACTAGCTCTGGTTACATACACCTACTTCTGTTAGCATTTGGGATATCGCATTTAAAAACACACTGGATGGAAACGCCAAGATGTGCATAAATTCTAAAAATGCACATAAAAAAATTTATTCACTCAACTAAGTTGGATAAATGTTTTTCCCTGATAAGAAAACATGCTCATTAACTACGATGGAAACATTTTACTGAATAATTTCCTTACTGCGAATCAAAATAGATTTGACTTTGTGATGATTCAAAATAAAACTGGACCAATCTCATAGTTTGATGCAACTGCATGCTGTATTTTTATATGAAAATAAACAAGCTGAGCACACTCAAACTAAAAAACCTTTAGTGCTTTTCTATAGTATTAGCCTCAAACGTCAACATTATATCCGATTGGTTTCTAATTTAAATGATAAAGCAGTAAAAATATTAATGTTATTATAATATTGTACTGAAACTAAAACAATTAAAAACCCCTAAGATGACACACAGAAAGAAAAAAACTGGACTTTGGATGATTAATAGCCGCTTTGAACGATTACGCAATTGTGGTATTTATAATTGTAATCGCGGTTAGAAATTCGATTAATTATGAAAAACGCAAGTTTTATGCGATATTCCAATGTTGCGCACAAGTTTAAACACAGTTACTATAAAACACTCTTAATCAGAAGCTAAATGTTCCACGTGATCCACACACACTGATGAAATATAACAGCTAAACTATTAAACATGTCACATCATAGTGACTGAAACAGCACTGTTTAATAAGAAACATCAGCATTTCATAACCTCAGTAAAGATCGCAGATACAATAATCTGTGTATGATCGCAGTGGTCTGGCTCTGTCAAACTCATCCTCAGTTATCGATCAGCTATATTAATATCACATATATATGTCGTGCTGTCCTCACCGTGATCGAGGCTCGGGGACCCACGGCGCAGCAGCGGCTCAAGGAGAAACACACCGCCGCCATGATCGCGTCACTCTGACCCTGCGCTCCTCCAGCAGCCCACAGTGCACCGCGCGCGACGCGCCTCAGAACACGCCCCGCTCCCGCTGCCTACTTAGACTGCACTACACAGGCAGCACACTAGGGTTTAACACACAGCCCGTGAGTAACGAGTTTACCCACTTCTGGAAAATCTGCATATTCACGAGTGTTTTACTTCATTAGACACAACGTGCATTTAATACATATTATAATTATATTAACTGCAGTGAAATAATTCGTAATGTTTAATCATACTATTTTATATTTCTGTCATTTATAGCATTTATATAATAACAATATATGCATATACATATTTTATAAATTAATATATATTAATTTATATTAAAAAAAGAAAATTAAGTCTCTTTTATTTTGTCACGGTGTTAAGTTTCCTGTGTTGTGTTCATAATCATAAGCCTGTCTGTTTCCGTCACACAGATCTCTTCAGTAATAAACATTCATCAGTCACAAAACTACAACCTGAAGATCGTCACTTCATCAGGAAAAATCATCTCATGTCTCCATATAAACTTATATAATTAGCGGCTATCTAAGCACATGCAGTGATTAATAAAACCTTTTATTCCATAAAAACAATTTAAAAAAGAATAATAAATTTCTGAGACGGGGGTTTTGTCATTTTTTTTTATTAGTTTTTGTTGATTCAGATAGGTCTATATAGCTTTCATTTCATTTTATTATTATATGTATTATTTATACATACTTTGGCTTCTTTAATATGAACTGTCAGATTAATAAACATAATTGTATGATTATTAAAACATAACATAATTTATGAAATAACAACAAAATAAGGTCTTATTATATTAGCGTTTAATAACGTTCAATTATAGCTTTTTATTATTAGTAGTACATCAAAATGAGAAATATTGCCTCGAAACTGGCTGAAGTAAAATAAGTTCCATCACAATGTAGTGTACTGTAATAATACTTTAATAATGCCACAAGAACGAAGAGGTGTTATTCGTGGTATCATATAAACGGCGGATATGAAGTTTAGCTAGAAGTAATAATAGGTTAATAATAAAATACTGATTAATTTTAATCGCTCAAATGCCGCATGTGACCATAGCATGTGACGCTGCAGACTGACGCAAGACCCGCGCTGACGCCTCTGGGCCACCGTACGCCGCGAGGGGCGTGGCCTCCTCCCTGACCTTCTGAAGGACGAGCGCTTCAGCCAATCAGCGCGGCGCTGCAGCACGAGCGGGCAGTGCGCGTGCGCAGAGCGCGGCGTGACACTCGTGCAGTGGAAGTGTGTGACCGGTGATCCCGGTTCATCAGTGTGTGTCTGTCCGTGGATCATGTCGTGGCTCTTCGGGCTCGGTCGAGGTCAGAGCGGCACTCCGCCAGACGCTCCGGTTCCGCCCGCTCCTCCTCCTCCTCCCGCGGCCGGCGGCTCCGGTTCCGGTTCGGGCGACAGACCCAAGGACAAATGGAGCAACTTCGACCCGACGGGGCTGGAGCGCGCGGCGCAGGCGGCCAAAGAGCTGGACCGATCGCGTGAGTATCATGTGAAGGGCACTGGGACAGAGGTCAGAGGTCAGAGCTGGTGTAGTGATGTGTGACCCCTGTGACCGCAGGTCACGCCAAAGACGCACTGGACCTGGCGCGCATGCAGGAGCAGACCGTGCAGCTGGAGCACCAGGGCAGAATCAAGGTAAGATCCGGGTCACACTGAGTCCAGATCACCACACAGAGTCCAGATCACCACACAGAGTCCAGATCACCACACAGAGTCCAGATCACCACACTGAGTCCAGATCACCACACAGAGTCCAGATCACCTCACAGAGTCCAGATCACCACACAGAGTCCAGATCACCACACAGAGTCCAGATCACCACACAGAGTCCAGATCACCACACTGAGTCCAGATCACCACACTGAGTCCAGATCACCACACTGAGTCCAGATCACCACACAGAGTCCAGATCACCACACTGAGAGCAGCTGTCAGGAAGAGAAATGATGCTGATGCTGATGAAATGTTCACACAGTCAGATTTATGAGAGAGGAACAATTTAAAGGGACAGTTCACCCAAAAATGAAAATGA
>NW_020525063.1:242500-265000 GCF_003368295.1 Carassius auratus | reverse complement strand
CGTTGGGTTAAATGGGTCACATCGTGTTCAGACATGTTTATACTTTATTCAATACTTGTTGTTATGAATGTTAAGTGCTCTGTGGCTGAGTAAAATATGAAGTGGTGTTAAATATCATTATCTGGACCGCTATTGATGCTTTAAAGTATATCATAGAAGACAGAAAGTTCTATCTACGTTATTGATAACTTAATGCATGGTAGAAAATCTGAGAAGTGTCTGAATCCTTTCTCTCTGCTTACATTTTAGGGTTTAAGAGATATAGTCATATTCTGACTACTGTTTAATTTATGTTTGTAATGTTTATTGAATGAGTGTTGAATGAGTCTATGCATATGTTTCCTTTATTCATTTGTATTTGTTCTCTCTTTATAGAAACCACACTAGAAATTACTCTCACATTTAAACTCGCTCATACAAGAAAGAGGAGGAATAAACAGAATAATAAGAATTATCTTTCCGCTCTTCATTTCATACTCTGGAATATTTCGGCCTTAAGTGGTGTTCTGGCCGACACACCTGAGTGAACCTGGTGATAAACCCAGAATTAGCACCTAGACTGAGTGTTTAACCATTATCTTCACTTCAGCTGCACTCTTTCTGAACTCATTATTACTCTGTGATCTGACTCTGAGTCTCAGGGGAAGACCCCCTTCTACAAAACAGTGGATTACTTAAAATAAACCGTTTACTAAGTTACTCTATATTAGACACACATTTCTATCTTTCCCAGATAAGTTCTGACTGAGTGATGACCGTGTGTGTGTGTGTGTGTGTGTGTGTGTTCTCCAGGCTGCTGCTGTTTGTGGATGAAGCCGATGCATTCCTGCGCAAGAGATCCTCCGTGAGTCTCACACTCCCTCACTGCGTGTGTGTATCTGTGTGTGTGTGTGTGTGTGCTGCAGTCATGTGACGTGTGTGTGTTTCAGGAGCGGATTAGTGAGGATCTACGCGCGACTCTGAACGCATTCCTGTACCGCACCGGAGAACAGAGCAACAAGTAAACGCACTCTCTTTCTCACACACACACACACACACGGCTGACATGATACTGATGTGGTGTGTGTGTGTTTCAGGTTCATGCTGGTTCTGGCCAGTAATCAGCCGGAGCAGTTTGATTGGGCCATAAACGACCGAATCGATGAGATCGTGAACTTCATGCTGCCGGGCCTCGAGGAGAGAGAGAGACTCGTACGACTCTACTTCGACAAATACGTGCTGCAGCCGGCCACCGGAGGACGCCAGTGAGCACACACACACACACACACACAGTTAACACACACAATCAGTGAACACACTCAGTCATACCCAAAACAGTACAGTTCCATGATGTATTTAAAGTGCTCTATTTTCACACACTTATTCTGTAGTTAATATACCACAAGTGACTCTTTAGTACTTCAGATAAAGCTGAGATCATCAAGTGTGCTGTGCTGTGTTGGGACACCACGGATATGAACTAACACTGCTCTTTTAACACACTGTCTCTGGACTTCAGAGAGTGTGTGTGTGTGTGTGTGTGACAGATGGTTCATGTGTTCAGAGAAGATAAATGACAAACTCTAATCCTCTGCATGTGTCTCACACTCCATCTCTGTGTAATGCTGAGAGCTTCAGTGTATTATTAACACAACAGATACCGTTTCATCAGGTGTATGAAGTAAACGCTGTGCGTGCGTGCGTGTGTGTGTGTGTGTGTGTGCGCAGGAGGATGAAGCTGGCTCAGTTTGATTACGGACTGAAGTGTTCAGAGATCGCGAAGCGTGTGGAGGGAATGTCCGGGCGAGAGATCTCCAAACTGGCAGTGGCCTGGCAGGTGTGTTCTTCTGTTACTGACACATACAAAACATTTGCTCTGGAGGCGTGTGCCGCAGAGGCTCATGGGTAATGTGTGTGTGTGTTAGGCGGCGGCGTACTCCTCTGAGGATGGTGTACTGACCGAGGCTATGATGGATGCGCGGGTGGATGAAGCTGTGAGACAGCACCAGCAGAAGATGGACTGGCTCCATGGAGAAGGGGTTCTGGATAACGAGGGCCGGACGATTCCCGCCAAAGCCTCCGCGCCGCCGCTCAAGGCACAGGAAGTGCTCCGCCCTCTACAGGAAGTGCCATCAGAGCGGAGCAAGCCTGACGGGACTCCAGTTTAACGCTCGTGTAGTCTCTTCATGTGTCATTAAAGCTGCTGTTTGTCTGTCTGTATCCATGTTTACTGATCACCAGTCTGTAATATTGATATTCATGTTAATAATCGCTGAGAGACTGAAACAAGTCCACATGAGATCAGTGGAAACTGTTTTTACGGCTGACAGTAAAGCCATTTTCACTTCTTATGACGTCTGTTTGAGTTTGAAGGGAATCGACCAGATCACTAACAACTCTCCAACACGATGTACATCTTTTCACATGAAAGATGCCAAATTAGGTGTGAATTAATGGATTATGAATTAATTTTATCATCAATTTAACAAACAAATTAATAAAACTGAGTCAAAAACACAGTGTTTCAAAAAGACTGCCACTGCAGTCTTTCCTTCCGAACAGAGCGACTCACCGGAATGATTCTGACTCTCCATTGATCCGAGATCCGGTTCAAGTGAACTCGCTGGATTCTAACAAAGTCCCTTCAACAAGTAGTGCCACTCGGCCGCCATCTTGGGAACGCCTCCGGGACGCTATTTCAGGATAACAACAGCAGCTCCTATCTAAATGAATGGGCAGAGAGTCAGAACTGCACTTTCACTGGTCACCGGGACATAGAAACAGCAGTGAAATATGAAATAAATCGCTGAAAAACATTGATGACTTTGCCCCAAAATAAAGTTTAAAATGCCTTTTTCACCACAGGTTATACCTTTACTGTGCATGCACAAGGGTTCCTCAGCTGTGCGCATACGTCAGTGGAACCCCCCTCTCCCAAACCTACTCCTAAACCTATCAATACTAGGGGGTAATAATTTGTCAGGGGGTCAGAATTGGGCTCAACAACGGTCGTGTGCAGCGCTGCAGTCACGTAAACAGAGTCTGATGGGCCCACTTAACATTCTGCACCCCACTCCACCCCCCTCTTGCACGTCCCTGCTGGTGGATATATAATATATGAACTGTCTGACCAAACAATTACAATAATTATGCAAGAAAATTATTATTTTACATGATATGTAAAAATTGATAGCTTGAATGCACTGTAAGTCGCTTTGGATAATAGTGTCTTCTAAATGCATAAATTTAATTTAATAACCCTTAATTTTTAATTTAATTATGCGAGAAAATCTCGTGCCTTGTTAATCTGAACAATTTATTTAGACTTGATTCATTGAATGTGATTATGCACACATTTGAATAAAGCCAAATCAGTTTTAGTAGACATTGGAAATGTGACAGTGAAGTTTAAATTGGACTCAAATGATACCTCTCCACATTTATCAATCCCTGCATGAATCAGTGTTGTTGCAATTAGGCCTGCACGATAAATCGTTATAAAATCGCGATCTCGATTCACCCTGTTCACGATTTAATTTTTAAATGACTTCGTTTAAAAAAAATCAGCCTTTATTTTGAAAGGACCGCTCTCACAGGGCTTCACCCTCAGCCAATGACAAAGCACCTTTTAGTCTCGTGTTTCACTCGTCGAGCGAGCGCGGTAGTTCACAAAATAAACTAAATGGATATTGATGAAAACCCAGGTCCTTTTGGCGAGAATCAGCCAACCACTCAGTCTCAACTTGTTCCGAAAAAAGGCTCGCATTCGGTGGTGTGGAAGTATTTTGGATTCAAGCAAGAAGACCAGGGTCAATCTGGTGTGATTTGCAAGGTGATCTGCAAGGTATGCTTTACCTCAGAATGTTGAATGACGTTTCAACTAACGTTAGCCTATTTAGTTCAGGCCATATTCAGCACAGTGCGTTTAACTTCTAGTTTTGGTAACCTACTTGAATGGCCAGTTGAATGTTAATTGTACAAAAAGCAAGCGGTTAAAGAGTGTTTCTTCTTTATTCATTGAAGCCTCTATGTTTACAGGCTTGTGGTGATGTGCAATGCTCTATACAGTCCCTCCAGAAAAACGCATTTTGTCAAATACGCCGCACTTTCGCCGCATAAAATCCCGATTTCAGGAAGCAAAATATGCGGAGGTAGAATGATTTCATAATTATAATTTTCGTTGCAAAAAAAAATATATATACATATATATTAGCAGAAAGTTGAAAAATGTTGCGTTTACTTCACAGAAGTAAATCGCCATTATTTTTTTATTTTTTATTTTTTTTATTTTTTATTGCAAGAAAAAAAGTTGTACAAATATACAAAAACACAGGGAAGCGAGATATAAATACACTCCAATTAGAAGCAAACATAAAATAAAATAGACATTCTGGATTTGCATATAAAATTATAGTATTATTGATACATAAAAGTGCAAAAATAAACTTACATTCTTTTGGAAAAGTTGTCATAATACATCAAAAACTTGCTACTCTTTTTGTTCTTTGTAAGTCTAAGAGATGAAACAAGAGAGTCCAATTCCATAAGAAAAAGGGGGAAAGACAAAGGAGACTTAAGCCATTTCTGTTTATGAATGAAAAATTTTGCATTCAATATAAGAAAATTAACAACATATTCAACAGATAATAGCTTTGGATTTTCATAATAAAAGATAACATCTTTGAGGGTAAAAGTGTGGGACACATTTGTAAGGTTAGAAATGTAGGTGCTTATGTCACCCCATAATTTGTTGGTAACACCGCAATCAAAAAACAGATGGGCAGCTGTTTCCTCCACAAAACCACAAAATGAGCATGATTCATCGACATTAGAATATTTTGAGATAGACAGATTAACGGGGTAAATTTTATGAAGGATTTTATAATGGATCTCCTTTACCTTATTAGAAATGCAAAATTTACTTGGCAGGAGCCAGGCCTTTCTCCAATTTATATTTGTTAAAAAGGAACCCCAGTAGAATTTCCCTCTTGGAACAATCTTTCTTTTTGTCTGAAATATTTTGCGGATATGTCTGTTATTGCATTTCCGATCTAAAATACCAATACCCCCCAAACTTAAAGCCGGATAAACACTGTTGCCTTTACTGAATTTAAGGTGACTTGAAATTAACTGAGTTAAACCTACTGGGATGGCTCTCATCAAATTATTATATTCCTTTGGTGGGACTGGAAAATTATGAAGATTCATAAATTGTTCGTAAGTTAGAATATTACCAGACTTGTCAAACACAGATAGAATAGAGTTCAAGTTATTATTAAACCATCTAGGGAAAAAAAGTGATTTATTTCTAACCGTTATATCAGCATTATTCCAAAGGAAAACTTTATGGGGGGAGAATCCATGGACAAAACACAATTTCCAGGAAAGAAGACATTGATGGTGGAAGTTAGATAAGGAAATAGGTAACTTACCAGGCAGAAAATTACATTTCAGTAAGAAAGATAGGCCACCAAGTTGGTCAAATATCTTATTTGGGATAAAAAACCACATTGACATTGGATTTGGAAGGCATCTTTTCAGCCAGTTTACTTTAATAAAGGTGTTTACAGTGTCTGCAAAGTCCAAAAAATCAAGGCCACCTTCGCTTCTGGAGTTGGTAAGGACATCTCTTTTTAACTTGTACGGTCTATTTTTCCAGATAAAATCCAAAAATATTTTATTAATTTCCTTTATAGCTTTATCGTTGACAAACAAAGAAAGAGCAGAATATACAAAGTGAGAGAGCCCTTCAACTTTAGATAAAAGAACTCTACCATATAATGTAAGATCTCTCTGAAGCCAGATATTAAAGATCTGTTTCGTTTTTATAATTTTATCAGAAAAATTTCAATGATGTCTACTGATTACATTTCTACTGATATGAATTCCTAAATATTTTACACTTTTTTTAACTAGGATGCCTCCTAAGACTATATCATCCATATCGTGAATTGTCATAATTTCACATTTCAAAGTATTAAGTTTTAGACCTGAAGCACATGAGAATTGTTCAACCAAATCCAGAGCTTTTGGTAACTGACATTTGTCCTGCAAAAACAGCGTAGTGTCATCTGCTAGCTGTGATATTTTGAACTCTCTGTCAAAAATTGAGATTCCTTTCAAACTTTCATCTTGTTTAATTCTTAGACAGAGTAACTCTGTGGCTAAAAGAAATAAAAATGGGGAGATTGGACAGCCCTGTCTGACTCCACGATATATATTAAACCTCTTAGAAGTGTCAAAGTTCACAATTACTGAGCTGTTAATGCCTCTATAAAACATGGATACAGTCTCCATAAATGCTTTGCCAAATCCAAATAATTCTAGAGTACGAAAAAGAAATTTGTGTTCTATGGAGTCAAAGGCTTTATGAAAGTCGAGAAAAAGTATGAGACCATCAGAATGTATTAAATCGGAATAATCCAGCAAGTCCAGTACTAATCTTATGTTGTTAGAAATGTGACGGCCTTTCATGAAACCAGATTGAGATTCTGAAATTATATTGTCTAAACCATAACTTAATCTTTTAGCATAGACAGAGGCTAATATTTTATAGTCTAATAACAGAGTAATAGGTCGCCAATTGTCGATTATTAAAGGATCCTTGTCTTGCTTGGGTATAAGAGAGATGACTCCCTGTTTCATAGTAGCCGTCATATCTCCCTGACTGATGCATTCATTATACATATGAAATAATGGTAATTTAATAAACTCCCAAAAATGAAGATAAAATTCTACCGAGAGCCCATCAATCCCAGGGGATCTACCTTTTTTCATTTTATGTAGAGCTTGCTTGATTTCATCAATTGATAAAGGGGAATCACAAATTTGACTATACTCTCGATCAATAACTTTAATATGGTGTTTAATTAAATCAATAAATTTCTCAGAAATATTATTGCTGAAATTAGAGGTATAAAGAGTGCTATAAAAGTTTGCAACAAAATCAGATATTACTTTTTGATCTTTAGAAATGACTCCATCAATGTTTAGTGCAGAGAGAGCTTTCCTCTGACCGTTCCTTTTTTCCAGGGCAAAAAAATAACTAGAATTGCTTTCCCCCTCCTCCAACCATTTAGCACGAGACCTTATATATGCCCCTTTAGCCAAATCTAAGTAGGCTTTATCAAGCTCCAAATTTAACTTTTTTATTTCTAAATGTTCTTCTTCTGTAATTTTACTTTTAGTCAATAATTCATTAAGTTTATTAACCAACTCTGAATCAGTTTGACGTTTACTCTTTTTAATTTCTTTACTTCTTACAACTGCTGTATGTCTGGCTTTATATTTAAAGAACTCCCATGTTTTTTTATAATCCCCATTTAAATCAGTAAATAATTCTTTGATAAGCTTGATGATACTATGATTAAACTGTTGATCTTTTAGCAAGGTATTATTAAATTTCCAGTAACCCCTGAGTCTCGGATTATCCTGGACGTCACTTATCTTTAAAAAAACTAACTTATGATCAGATAAGGGGGCAATGGTGTGAGAAATATCTTTTAAATAGCTAAGAATAGAAGAAGAAATTAAAAAAAAGTCAATCCTGGATCTAAGAGATAAAGTTTTATTTGACCAGGTAAAATCTTTAGTATAAGGGTTAAAGAACCGCCATGCATCGGTCAGGGAGAGATCTGTGCAAAGAGAAAAAATTAAGTCATTATTTTTTCCACCATCAAGTCTAGGGGGTATCTGTCCAAACAATCATCTATGCATTCATTGAAATCTCCTCCCAAAATGAAATAAGCATCAATATACTTCCTATTTACTTGCCTAAGTTTATCCACTAAATGAGAGAACATTACTCTGTTGGATGCAGAAGAATTGTGACCATATACACAGCAAGTTATGAAGGTAGCATTATCTTGTTGATTACGGCAATAACCCATCTGCCTTCTTCAGAGCTCAAAGTTTCTAAAACGGTCCCTCTAAAACGGTGTAACATAATAGCAGTTCCTGCCGAGTGATTGCTGCCATGACTAAAGAAAATTGAGTTTCCCCATTGATTCCTCCAAAATCTAACATCTGTTTCCCCTGAGTGAATTTCTTGAAGAAATATAAGATCAGCTGCACTTCTTTTACAAAATAAAAAAATGGCTTTTCTTTTTAAACCATCCCGCAAACCTCGAACATTCAACGTTGCAACAGACAACGATTTGAACTTGTACTCCATAAGAACTACCAAACAATTTAAACAAAACCACAAAAAGTAGCTTTCTTTAGCTTAACCCTAAATGTAAAGGGAGAGGTGGTTAATAACCTATGAAATATATTGACTTAGAGTGAAAAACAATTAAAGAATTCAAAAAAATATTAAGGATAACAATTAAGGGGGATCAAAAATAGTAACTTCCATGTTACACACAACTTTATGTATGTTTTTATGCAGATACTGTTGTTAATCGTGTTGTGCGTTTTAAAGTGCTGCATGAGAAAAGAAGCCAGTGCAGTCAGCTTAGGTAACATCAGAATAGAAGACTTGCTTCCCGTCAATCAAAGCAAAAGAGCTGCGGAAGCTTGCTCTCTTGCCTTCCTCCCGTGCCTTCTTCACTAGAGGCCACAACTTGTCCCGCACTGCTCTATCGTCAGGAGACAGAGGCTCCGAAAGACGCAGTTTGTTGTCAGGTAGAAATTTGCAGCCTCTGGCAGCACCCCAAATCAAGTCACGGATGCGACGCAGTGAGAAGAGGATTATGATCGATCTGGCCTTACCATCCGCTCGTTTCGGTCCCAGACGATGAGCAACATCGACACTGTCATTTAGCTCGTCTCCGATTCCAGGAGCGATCTTCTTTAGTATATTAAGAACCAGGCTTCGGACATCCTCGCCATCTTTATCCGCAACACCGTGCAACTTCAGACACCATTTCCAACTGTAACGGCTGCAATCCTGTAGACTTGCTTTCACGGATTTGTTTTCCTTTCTTATAGAGTGGATCTCTGATTCCAGATGATTAAGTGCCTCTTTGTGAATGCCGACATCAACAACAAGCTGTTGCACCGTCGCTGTCAGACTTTGGATTTGTTTCGAGGTTGTTTCGGTGGTAGTTTCGATCGCTGAAATCTTTTGAAAAGTCTTGTCGTGCTTTAAAGCCAGCTCGCGTATTGCGGCCAAGACATCCTCATTACTGATTCCACTAACGTTAGATTCCGCGCGTTTCGATTTTTTGGCAGCTGGCTTCTGAGGAGTATTCGAAAGAGCAGCGACAATAACCTCATTATCAAAGTTTGGACACGAATCAAACCATTGTAACTCCGTGTCTCGCTGTGACTTCAGTCCTGTGCTACTACAGACCGATGCTGAATCCTCAAACTGATCAACCATGGAAGCCATATTGTCAAGACACGGTTGTTTGACTTTCTTCTTTCCTTTTTTTCCCATACAGAAATATGTCAAAATGGAATTATATGACTTTTCCCACTTATGACCACGTTATCAACAGTCTAACAGTTGGTTATATCACCACTTCACCTCTATTTCCCTGTAGAACAAACACACAAACCACCTACAACGCCGCCATCTTGGCCGACCCCCAAATCGCCATTATTTCCCAATGGGAACCTTATGAAGTGACGTAATTGCGCGACGTGAACATCATCTGTGAAGCCCGCGGTGAAACCAGGGTGAAGGACGCAAATCATTCTCATCTGCCAACAAAAATAAGCGCAAAAGAGCGCGAAGCAGTTACCCGGGGTGTTACATGACAGTGGGGGCAAATTATTTTGAGAGAGGGATGAGGATCAGGATGACGAATGATAGGCCGTTAGTTTTCATTTCCACAGTGGACTGTTGTAGTTTCATTCAGAAGTTGATGCACCTCTACAGTTGTAAGATTGTACTTTTTTGTTACAGAATAGTACCAAAACCTTACAGTTGTAAGTATATTAGTAGTATGTAAAATGATTTACGTTGCAATAAGAGATTGCACTTTGCAATTCCTGTAAAACAGCATTTGTATATTTGTGTGTATATTTTGTTTGTATTCATTTTTACAGAAGTAGTTGAATATTCCTTGTGTAAAGCTAGAGAACTTGTTTGACTCAATGTTTTGTAAGTTTGAGCCATGTGTTAATTAAGGTCTGAAATAAAACAGAATTAGAACTTAAATATTATGTGATTTAGTATGCTTGCTCATCATAGGAAGTCATAATAAATTACTCTTTACAGTAAGGTAGTAGCCTAGTGAGAACAGGGTGTTGGGGGGGGGGGGTCACCTTTTTTTCTCTTTTTCATCAAACCGCAGTTTTTGCAAGTTCCCGCAATTTCATAGCATAAGATTGCAAAAATATCCTGCATATTCCATCGCATTTTTTAAGAAAACCTGCCGCAAAATCAAGGATTTTTGCCCGCAACAATCACAAAAAAATCTGCGTTTTTCTGGAGGGACTGTCTATAGGTGCCAAAACAAATATTTTTGGTACTTCCAATTTGTTTTGTTTGTCATGGTTCATGTGTGCAATAAACATTTACATTTCATGAGAGAAAAAATCGTTGTCGAGAATCGTGATATCAATTCTAAGCTAAAAAGTCGTGATTCATATTTTTCCAAGAATCGTGCAGGCCTAGTTGCAATCGACTTTGAGTATTCTGTACGGCGTATGGTGGAACTGAATTAAAGCCTGAGAGCGTGGCCAGTCTTCAGTGTGTCACACCCAAAGTGCAGGTGTGTTTACCCTATTACATCACCCGACACTCGTCCATCCCAGTACTGCGTGAGGAAGCATGTGAACAGATGCACCTGATAAAAAGAGTCGAGACTGTTGTAATCAAGCGCTCTACCTCCACAGAGGAGCTGATAGCACAACATCCAACAGTTTTAGAAGGGCTCGGTCAGTTTCCGGGTGAACATCATATTCATGTGGATCCAAAAGCAATCCCGGTCATACATGCAGAAGAAGTCCCTCAGCAGTGCTGAGCGAACTGAAGGACACGCTGTTACACACAGACGTCACCGCTCCAGTCCTCCTCGGGGCAACAGACTGCTTATCACTGAAATAAACAATCTTGATTCCTGAGAGATGTTGCAGAAACGACATATCTCACATCAAGAGATGCAGCGCACAAACGTCTGTAGTGGCCTGGAATGACCGAACACATGAGCAGATGGATGAGATGTTTCAGCCAGGAACCAGAAAGAGCCGCTCATCTCTCATGAAATCCCAGAGCTCCTCTGGTTAGGAGACATCTTTCAAATCAGAGCTCAGTCATTTCTTCTGATGGTGGATTACTCGTCAAAGTTTCCTGAGGTGATGAACCTCAGAGACAAGACTAATTAAAGCAATGAAAGCAGAAAGCAGACAGCAGATTCCCCGGTGTCTCGTCCCGTTACAAACACTGATGGTTTTACTGCTCGTGAGATGGTGAAGTTACTCGGAGCGAGCGAGAGAACCGTCAGACGGAGGATGAAGCATCACCTGAGGCCAGAGAAAGTTCACCGATCTCCGGCAGATTTCACCGGGATCTGAGTATATTCTGTTTTCACACTGGTTAAGTTAACCTACGTTTCCACGGTTATCACATCGGAAATTCAGAAAAGTGTTGTTTTTTCATGTAAATATATATATTATCTTCTCTATTAGTAGTTTAATGGTCCAGACTGGTTTAAGTGTTTGAGCTGGACCAACACCCAATCAGGGCTGTTTCCCAAATACATTGTAAACCTAGATCAGTTTAAATATATCTCTTTTTATAAGAATCTATAGCTTTTGTTCAATATAAGTGAACATTTGATTAATTAGTTTTAATAATCAGGCAAAATCAGAGTCATGCTTCATTCTGAAGATCCTCTTTCAATGTTTCCTGGTGTAGTTACACTATAAGTGTTACAGATTCACAGAAGACTGTATCATTTCATCAAGTGTTTCTGATTCAGAGCGTGACCGCAGCCTTGAGGAAACACAGAAAGTGTCCTAACTCTGGAGATATTACTCTATCACAAACACATCATATCCACTGGAAAACTATCGTTCTTAAACAAAATAATGTGTTGTAATGTGACTAAAATCTGTCTTCTCTGAGGCACACATTACTTGCCTCATGTTCCTGCAGGACATATTTGTATGAGTAACACTCAGTATCATTGATTTATAAAGGTTTCTTTAGCTTCTGATGCGACGCGCTGCTCGTATGAAGGAAAACTGTTGGATGGCTCCATTAAATTATGGAGATTATGTAATCATATTGATCTACTGTCACACAGATGTGAAATATAATGGTAGTATTAACTGTAATTGGCCATTTCAGGTGATGTGAACATATTTCATATCTGATGACTGGGTGATGTGTGTTATTGGTGCTTTCTGATACTGAACTTGTTTTTCTGATATTCTTGTGTATTCTGTAGATGTCACGGTGGAATCGAATCGTATCTTTCTGTGTCTCCAGATGACCGAGCGTCCCTGTGCTCATGATTCAGTCTGGTGTCCCATCAAGAGTCCGGTCTGACCAGGGTTTGGAGAATACAGCAGAGACCCAAAACATTTGACTAAACTTCATCTTATCTGTTTTACTGAAGAGAGCTTCTGAAGGATATTGGGATTAACGTTTAAGAGGATGCTGTGCCGATCTTCATTTATTACAATATTGAGGTGTGACTTTAGAAAATAAGCATGATCGCTCTCAATACAAATGAACGCTTTATTGTTTTCCACTGTATGTTCTTAGGTGTTGGGGACTAATGCATCTTAGAGCTACATTTAGTGCAAATACTACATACTTCCAAACCTGAATGCATTTCTGTCTCCTGCTGAACACTAAAGAAGATATTTTGAAGAATGTTGATGGTCCATACTAGAGAAGTCAATGGGACCAGTTCAACAGTTCATTAAAATATCATCTTTAGTGTTCAGCAGGAGACAGAAACAGTTTGGAACAACACGAGGGTCTTAAGATGAAGACTTTCACTCAAGGGATGTTAGGAGTCGTTCATGTACTTTCACTTGAATGTGAATCATGAACAATCACAGTTATTTACCTGGTCACGTTCATCTTCTGTCAGATATCAGACCCTTGAAGCTTGGACAGGAGATGTGTAATAGTTATGTGTTGAGTGTTCAAGACACTCAAAGCCTGTAATATATAACCCATTCTGTCATTATACCAGGTCTGAACACTTGCTTCTGGTTAGTGTTAGGAAGCTGTGCAATAACTAAAGGATAATCCACGGCCAGCTGTGCTTTAAACCATTATAATGCACAACACAAGGGCAACATCTGACATGACTTTATAGATGATGCTGAATTAAACTCTAGAGTAAATTAAACCTTACCTCACAGTTAGAACAGACAGTGGACCGTTAGTCATTGTGTCTCTCCCTCTCTCTCTCTCTCTCTCTCTCTCTCTCCCTCCCTCTCTCTCTCTCTCTCTCTCTCTCTCTCTCTCTCTCTCTCTCTCTCTCTCTCTCTCTCTCTCTCTCTCTCCCTCTCCCCCCCTCTCTCTCTCTCTCTCTCTTCAGGAGTTTAACGTAGATCATCTCTGTCACAAGATCTGGCTGATGCTCCGGATCTCTTATAAAACATCAGGTTTGACCTCAGTTCTCTTCTCTTTCGCTGACCTATTCTTCAGAAGAATCTGTTAGATGACAAACAAAAGAGCATGAAATGAATGTTGTATACAAGAATCAGGAAAAACATGTTTTCCAGAACGAGTCCGATACCTTGTAATACGATACATGCATTTTTGGTACTCTCCGATACCGATACCATATAATCGATACCTGTCATATTAGTCGGCTTATTTGTTCATCAAATAAATATTTCCTTCAGATATGTTCATGCTTAATTAAACCTGCTTAAATGCATTGTGTGAGCTTACTCTCTTCATTCCTTGGTCTATCATATCTGATCTTTATTTTAATATCCCCGCTCATATTTAGAGCCAAGCGCTCCGTGATGAGGAGGGGGTCAGTGCTACAAATGTTTAGGGGTGCAGTGAAATATCAATTTAGTCCAATTTTGATACTACAACAAAACTAGTAATTACTCAAATGTGAAGCGACACTGCACATTCATTTCTGAATAGATTACATATAGATGGATATTTTAGTAAAGTTAAAGAGCAACCTATTTAGTCAAGAGCAGTGAGTGATGTATTGATCTGTGTTTGATTCACATTAAAACACAGCAGCATGTGTTCTTGTGTTCACTTGTGTTTGTGAGTACACACACACGAGATGAGAAACACAATATAATCCAGTATTCACTCGCTGAGACACTGGTTATCTGTGTTCACGCTTTGAGTGTTCTTGATCTGAACACACGTCCTGTAATAATCAAGAGAATCACTTGTTACACATTAATCAGGTTCATGTTTAACACATATATGATTTAGTCTGAATGTAAAGAACACGTGCTGCGTGAACGATCATCAATCAGGAGTGCTCTCTCTCTGTTAATGTCAATTATAAACTACATCTGCCTCCTTCTACTTTCTCTGTCACTGACGTCTGACTGAACTACAGACTTTACCCTGACATTTATAAGAGAGATGTGCTACACCAGTCTGCACACGTCTGTGCCGCTGCACGCTCCATGCACTGACAATACGTGCAATATTAAATTACATACAAACATAATCATTTAGAGTATTTTTCTATATAAAAGGCTTCTGTTAAAAGTAGACATGTGCAGCTAGACCTGGTCCGTCTGATGCATGAGTCTGGATCATTTCTGACGCTTCAGACAGAAGGTCATGTAGAGATAGTGTTGAGTTTAGTGAGGTTTTCATGTATTTCAGGGTGTCTCACGACCCAAAACTATGAGGCTTAGACTAGGGTCAGGCCATAGTTCAGTCGGGCCAATCAAATCTCTTGTTCAAATATCAATTATAAATGTGAACTGATGGATCAAGAAGAAGATTATGCATTCTAGGAATTACAATAAGAAAGTTATATATATGTATAATAATACATAAATAATAAAAAAAATATATATATATAACTTATATAACTAATTTAATAAAATAAGTATTCATCTATTTCCTTTAGAAACATTTCCTTTAAATCATGGTTTTTACATAAGTTACTGAAGACCCCAGTCATATGCTGATTATTAATTATTTGTGCAGGTTTGAAGTCTTATATTTGAGTTTATTAATCCTGCAGATAGTCTGGAAACACTGGCACTGAACACACCTTCAGCTTTGCACAACTTGTAAAGAATAAGAGACAGATTTAGCTGTGGTGCAGAGATATTACCTTCCTTTCCAGAGGTTTAACAGATGAAACGCAGAACACATTGACAGAGAAGAGCACACATCTGAGTCTGGAAGAGCACACTGATGTATTTGAGGTCACCTGTGATGGTGTTTGTCTAACAGGTGATTCTGATGCGGTGGTGTTCCCTCAGGACACATGATGAGGTCCATGGTGACCCTCTCGAGACCCCAATCTCTCCAGAACGCTCTTCATCTCCAGGTCAGAGACGTCTGGATCGATCTCCCCAACACCATGAGTACACCCAGCTCAGACAAGGGGTAACTTTCATTCATCATGTTATCATTGCACCGAGGAGATGTTGTAATGTGTCATGAGAATAGGATTAAATGTAAATTAAGAGTGTAGCAGATGTTGACTCTGTTTCTGAGTTTCAGAGATAATAAATGATGCAGAAGAGATCGAGGACAGTGTTGTTGTTCAGTTCTCTGAAGCTGAGGTCAGTTCTGGGATCGTGAAGAGACTCTGGTCTTCAGAAGTTACCAGGCTCCAGAGAGTTCAGCTTCCTCTATTCTTCAACAGATCTTATTTAGTGTTAAGCACAAGCAGTTATGAATCTGATACAGGTCTAAAACAGCTTGAGTTATCCTCTAAGAGAATGAGCCGTAGAAGAGTCATGTCAAGTTAATTATACGTGTCTAGCTCCGGTCTCTGTGTCCAGATGTTTTCAGCTGTATAAACAGTTCGCTTGCTGCTGGATATTGAGACATCTCCTCTGTGCTATCGTAATGTTTTAGTCTGTTATCTGAAGAACACACTGGTTTGTACTGACAACAGTTTTACTGTTCTCTGCTCGTTGTTATTCTCCTCGTTAATTAATCGAAGTCTCACCCATAGACTGACTTCAGCGCTGAGGACAACGGAGGATAGAAACACATCTGAAAGTGTCACTGATGTAGTTGTGTCTGAAGATACACACAGAAATGATTATATCGAGACATTCTGATAATCTCTTAAAGCTAGTCTTGAGCGAAGCCCTGTCTGTGAAACTGGGCCTTTCTGTCTTAAACTGCTGGGTGTAATTACTGATCTAGATGCACACAAGCTGTAATTAGCCTCGCTGTTTAATACAGGGAGGAAGAGTCTGGATTACAGGGTGTTGTAGAAGAGATGGAGGAGGTGTTGGAGGCATCTCGAGGTCTAGAGAGACTCTCTTTCCTCCCTGAACACAAGAGAAAGAAGACTAACATCGAACTGAGGATCTTTGAACAGATTTTATTTGTCTGCGCTCATTTTCAAGGAAAATTGTATTTAACATTGATCAATGAAAGCAGTTTAATAAATGTTCTAAGCAAGATTATATTTAATAAGATAACCGCTATTAGTGGAAATACTGTATTTAGATGTTTATCAAGAACACTTAACTACATTCCCAACATGGAGACCCTCTTATTTAATAATTGACATAACTATAATCAGTTAAAAGGAGAAATACACAGTCTTCACAGAGTGTCAGTGATATTAATGAAGCACACAACTGCTTCTTGAGATGCTCTGCAGTCATTGTTGATGCTAGTGTTGTATAAGAGAGAAACATGTACAGTCCTCTTCTGTCAGGAAAGGGTTAGGGTTAGGGTTAGATTTAGGGTTAGGGTTAGGGTTAGGGTTAGGTAGATGCCAAACACTGTGTATCCCGTCTCACCTGAGCACGTGTGTGCTGTGAACACCTTCTCTCGGGGCGTTTGGGACACCTCTCCCTGCAGAGAAACAGTGTTTTCACCAGCTGAAAATGATCTTTTTTTCGAAAAGGTTTCTTCTATGGAGACAACGGTGAGAAACACTGATCATGCCATGGCTTTCATGAATGAAACTGTTGAAAAACTACTTAAAGATACCGCTAACCACAACGGGAGGATTGTTGCGCTGGAAAAGAAGACCATAGATCTGAGAGAGGAAAACACACAACTCAAACTTCAACTGCTGGAGGCGAACAGCTATCGACGAAGATGGGGGCTGAGACTGCAGGGGATGAAGGAGGAAGATCAACAGGAAAACACTCGGGATATGGTGATCAACATCCTTGGCAAGATCTCTCCGAAAATTGCTGGAAAGCTACCGGAGGTGGTGGATTCCGTGCACAGAATTGGAAAGAGGAAAGACGGTAACACTGCGAGAAGCATAATCATTCAATTCAGCATGCGTCACTGTCGCGATATCGTATGGAGAGATGCAAAAGGCTCCAAGTTTCTGGAGGACGCCCATCTCCGTCTAAAAGAAGATTTGTCACCTGATGAAAGAGCGGTTCGGGCCAAAGAAAGCCAGAGAAGAAGGTAAAAGAGCGTCATTCACAGGTGCCTTTGCTTACATTGAAGGTAAAAGGGTTAATGTTGACGTTTAGTTACACTGAGTGACAATGGACACAAACTGATAGTTGTTTGAAGTTCATTAGACATTTCATAATCCCTAACAACTCACAATGTGATTGTTCTAATATTTGTTGACATCTTGTTGCATGTAAGATCCCGATGGGTCTATTTATTTCTTTGTTACGAGAAACTTAACCTTATTTGGGAGGTCCTTTTTCTCTTTTATTTTTATTTATTTATTTTTTTTCCTTATTCTTTCTGTTGGATGACAGCTTTTAATTTTGGGAGATTAGATCTTATTTCTCTTAATGTTAGAGGACTAAGGGATATCGATAAAAGGAAGGCTTTAAACAAAGGGAGGCTCAGATTATTTTGTTTCAGGAAACTCACTCTTGCGATAATGATATAAAGTTTTGGAAGTCACAGTGGGGTTTTTTGGTCATGGAACAAACCATTCTGCAGGGGTCGCTATTTTCCTCAATAAATTGAAAGGTGATATAGTGGAGATAATTTATTCTGGTGAAGGGAGATGGATTATAATAATATTAAATATTGACAATACGAATTTTATCATTTGCAATGTTTACGGTCATAACAAAAACATCTTAAATGTATCTATGTTTAAAAAACTTACTTTGATACTTATAAATCTAAAAAGTAAACACACAGATGCTTATTTATTGATAGGAGGAGACTTTAACGATACCCCACATGACTCTGTGGATAGATACCCCTCAAAGAACAGTACATCTAAGGTTTTTGAGTTGCTTTGTGATGACTTACAGGTCACTGATGTTTGGCACTTTTTACATCCTCTTGATAAGGAATATACCTGGACAAATAATGCTCTTACTCGTAAATCTCGAATTGATTTTTGGCTCCTTTCTACTAATGCAGTTCATTTTGCTTTGGATACTTTGATTACTTATGCTCCTTTATCTGATCACAAATTAATCTTAATTTCTTTAATTAGCAATACAAATAGTTGTAAAAGAATTCGTGGGTATTGGAAATTTAATAATAAGTTACTTTCAGATACAAAATTTGTAGATTGTGTTAAAAAAACTGCTTCTAAGATGGGAATTTTTCAAATTTAAAGTTAGACAACTGGCAATGCGTCGAGGTAAAGAACTTAAAAGGGTTAATTCCCAAAGATGTCAAGTTCTTCTTAATGATCTTGAAAAGTTATTGTCTAAAGAAAATCTTAGCACAGAAGAGGAAACTTATTTATCTGATTTGCGAAATGAAATAGATGATCTTTACCTTGATTTAGCCAAAGGTGTCTTTATAAGATCCAGGGCTAAATGGTTGGAAATGGGTGAGAAAAATACCAGCTATTTCTTTTCTTTGGAAAAAAGAAATATAAAAAGAAACTCTGTAACGGCTTTAAGAATTGATGGTAATATTAACAAAAAACCCTCTGAAATAAATAATTATGTATATTCTTTTTTTAATAAATTATATAGTTCAAATTATAATGTAAATTATGTGAATTCCTTTCTTCAAAAAATTAAACATTACATTCCAGTAATTTCAAATGAGTTTAAAACGGTTTGTGAAAAGGACCTTACTGTAACCGAACTTACTAACGCAATGCAGTCTATGAAGAAAGGCACATCCCCTGGCTCAGATGGCCTAACCATTGAGTTTTATTCACACTTCTGGGAAACTATCAAGATGCCACTACTCAGAATGTACAAAGATGGTATTATTAATGAAGAATGAAGTACTTCTATGAAACAAGGGCTCATCGCCCTAATGCCAAAACCAGATAAAGATCTTCTCTCACTTGACAATTGGAGGCCAATCACATTACTACATTTAGATTATACAATTATGTCATTAGTTTTTGCCAGAAGACTAAAAACTGGTTTGTCTGAAATAATTAATGAAACACAAACAGGTTTTATGCCTAAACGACATATAAGCTGTAATATAATACTGTAATTTTAGATCTCATAGATTATTCACATCATATTAATTCGGATGCAATCATACTATTTCTAGACTTCTACAAAGCGTTCGACACTATTGAACAGACATTTCTTTTCTTGACATTAGAGTTGTTTGGCTTTGGTGATAACTTTATCAAATGTGTTAAAATGATATATAAGGACATCAATAGCTCGGTTCTTTTACAATCTGATACTTCTAATAGATTTCCTGTTAGCAGGGGAGTGAGGCAAGGTTGTGGAATCTCTCCTTTCTTGTTTGTGTTGTTTGAGGAACTACTCTCTCTGAGTATTCGCAATAATCCTGATATTAAAGGGGTGTCCATTTTTGGCCGTGAGATAAAAATTTCACAACTTGTGGATGATACAACCCTGTTTTTAGAGGATACAAATCAGGTTGGTAAGGCTCTTGAAACAATTAATGCATTTTCAGAGGCGTCTGGTCTAACTTTAAATATTCCTAAATGCGAAATTCTTTGTTTATCTGACTCTCTTGAAACTTCTGTGAATAATATACCCATTAAAGATAATGTTAAATATCTTGGTATTCATATCTCAAAAAAAAATATCTCTTAGACAAGATTTGAATTTTCTTCCTAAAATTAAAAAAGCTAAAACAATATTTAACAATTGGCTTCAAAGAGATTTATCTTTTCTTGGTAGAGTTCTTTTAATAAAAGCTGAAGGTCTAGCTCGTTTTATATATCCATCTTTTTCATTATTTGTCCATGGAAATACCTGTAAACAGATTAATTGCTTATTATTAAGTTTTTTTGGAAAAACAAACATCAGTATCTGAAGAAACAGGTTTTATGTGGTATAAAAGCTGAGGGAGGTTTTGAAATGCTTGATTTGTTCAATGTTAATAATACTTTCAAATTGAATTGGGTAAAGAGTTGTGTCAGTTTCCCAGAGTCTATTTGGTATTTTATCCCACACAATATCTTTTTCATAAAAGTGGGTGGGTTTAAGTTTTTGCTCACCTGTAATGTCTCTCCTTCTAAGCTCCCTATAAAACTCTCTAAATTCCACGAACAGGCACTGTTGGCATGGAAACTTTCCCCACATAAAGTAAAGCTATGGAATAATGAAACTATTCTTGCAAAGAACAAGTCAATTTTTTTTAATAATTGGCATGAAAAGGGAATTGATCATCTTTGTGATTTGTTAGACCCACAAGGGAATTTTTATTCTTATAATGATTTCATGTCCAAACATAATTTCCCTGTCATTCATAAGGAATTTCTTACCAAATGGTCTTGTTCATCTAATGAAATGTCATTTATCATTTGAAGAGATTGTAAAGAGTGAACAGATATTTCTGATTGAAGACAAGAGTATTTACGACCCAAAATGTAGTAATAAAATTATAAGAAATGTGTTTCAGTCAAGAAAACGAATTACCCCGAGGGGGAAATTTTTTTGGAATTCTCTGATAGAAAATATTAGTTGGAAAAAAGCATGGCTCTTGCATTACAAATTTTGTATCCCCAACAAGGTGAAAGAACTACACTTAAGAATTTTGCATAATATATATCCCACTAATGAAATCACATATAAATTTGGTCATGTTAATTTGAAATGTAATTTCTGTAAAAGCAATACTGAGTCAATTGATCATCTTTTCTTTAATTGTTCCCTTGTTAATCAATTTTTGATGGAATTGTCAAAACTCTTTGTTTCAAAACTAAAATTAGATATTGATTTTGTAATGAGAGATGTAATTTGTTTTTTTTCTCACTGTAATCATAAAATAGAATATATTGGAAACATATTTATTCTTTTGGCAAAATACTTTATTCATAAATGCAAGTTTGCTCTAAGAGTACCCAAATTAATTTTCTATGTGACTTCAACTACTTAATTAAGACACTGAAAATAATTAAAAACAAAAAAAGTGTGAAACTTTTGAAACTGTATGATGTTTTGTTGAGTGAAATGTAATTTGATGTAATGGTTTCATTGTATATTTATTTCTTGCATTTAAATAAATATTGAGAAAAACAAACATCACATTTGTTTTTTTTATTTTCATGAATATGGTGGAATATGCAAAAAACGAACGGTTTATTTTATATTTTAGCGTACAAGGACATAAAAAATAAAATAAACAATGATAGTGAACCACGGTGTCTGAGATTGTGCATGTTTCTGGTGAGTTACTGATGTGCATTAACGATATTATAATAATGTAATGATATAATAAATAAGAGAAGGCTATAGTCCCATTTTACTTTTAAACGAATTTCCTTGATTATACTTAAATTAAGTAATGTTTATACTTGATTATATATAACATTTTCAATGCAGGACTTTTACTTGCATCACTGTTTTTTTTTTTTACAGCGCTTAATACATTATTAGGTAAAGGACATTTAAACATTATTTAATGAGGTTAAATTATAGCATTCCTCTCATTGTGGTTAGTCTATGGTCTGCACAAGATCAACTCGCTTGTTTTCTTTGCTGCAACTTTAAATACTTTAAACACAGGATAAGTGTTGGATCTACGTCAGAGCCACCGCGGTGTGAACGCACAGTCAGAAGAAACCGACTCGCTCGAATGAGACGGTTTTCCCGAAGCCTTTTAAAGAACCGACTCGCTATAAAGAATCGGGCTTTCCGAAGCTAGAGCGAGATCCATTTACAGCGAACCGACTCGTTAGAGTTGAATCTGTTTGAGAAAAAGTTAAATTTGTTTCGAGAAAGCCGCTCGCTCGACAGTATAAACTATAAAGTTATAAAAATATTACATTAAAACAGCGATCGTCGCGCTATTGTTCCGCGCGCTGCCGAAACGGATCTTTAAAAGACGTGAAATAAAATGATTGCGTTCCAACCATAGACTCTATAAAAACAACTAAATGCATTCCACTGATCTCTCTCTCTCTCTCTCTCTCTCTCTCTCTCTCTCTCTCTCTCTCTATATATATATATATATATATATATAGATCAGTGGTTGTAACTAGTAAACGGAATACTCTTTTATTGAGAATATTGCAAACCATAATATTTCCTTGCAGCAAACTGTGATTATTGATCTGCTGACAC